>NC_092039.1:39126690-39319496 GCF_003086295.3 Arachis hypogaea
GCACTTATAGTTGCGCCAACCCCGAAGGTTGTTCCCAATAGTTCTTGCAAATCCAATCCCAACAAAAACAAGACATCTCCACGGCAAACACAACTATCACACTCCAAAACCAAAGTTCACACCACATCTAAGGTTACACAGCCACCACCAGTGTTAAGGACTCCCACCCAACCCAAGATGCCTACAAAAAATACTAATCCTCCTAAGACAACCAACCCTTCCAAGATAACCAACCTCCCAAGTCAACAAAGTCCAGTAGATTCATCCAGCCCACCAAGCCCACCAATCCCACTAAGCCCACTAAGACCAACAGAACCAGCCAGCCCACAAATCCCAGTTAGAGCACTAAATTAGAGAAGAACAACAAGCAAAAACTGTCCAAATGTTTAAGTATTTTCAGGAGATTCTATTCACGGTCTGCTGCTAGAGGATTCAGGAGCACAGTGTTTAACAATGAAGTTCTCTTTTATGTATCTTCTGACTTCTCTGATAGTAAAGAGGATAGCTTGTTTAAGCCAAGTCCGGATGAAGATAGTTCCTCTGATTCTGAGACTGTAGGGAATGATCCTAAAACTGGGAGTAGGATTTGGAGAAACAAGGTACCAGCAGAGGCGGGATCCATAAATATGAATCCACTATGAGGGAAAGAGAAGATATTGAATGAAAACGACGGTTTGGTGCAGGAGGTGGCGACGATGAAGTTGATCTTGGGTTCGTAGGTTGTGTTGATGAAGGTGTAAATGATGGACTAGATCCAAGTGCTGACTCAGATAACACTAATTCTTAGCACTCAGAGGAGATAAAGATACCTCCAAACTCAAAAGATGAGCTGGAGGAAGAAAATGATTCTGAGGAGGCATGTCCGCTGTTTAGAAAGTGTGCAAGGTTTGGAGAGCTGCATCTTAAGGTTGACATGAAGTTCGGAACGAAATGGAAATTCAGAGAAGCTGTGAGAAAATACACAATCCAAGAAAGTAAAAGTATAAAGCTAGTGAAAAATGATAACATAAGGTGCAGGGCAGTGTGTAAGATCAAGGAGTCTCCATGGGTGGCTTATGCATCAAGAGACCATGAAGACACATGTTGGCAAATTAAAACCTTCAATGATGACCACACTTGTCCAAGAGAGAACAAGAATATAGCTGCCAACAGGAATTGGGTATGCAACAAGCTTGTAAAGAATGTGAGAAAGTATCCGAATTTTAGACACTGTGAGGCTATAACTTACTTCAAGACACGATTTTATTTGAACTGAATAAGAATTCAATGTCGAGGGCATTAATGGATGCTAGAAGTGTGGCGTATGGTGATGAAAAAGAGAAACATAGGATGGTTCGGGATTATGGTATGACATTGTTAAAGACCAATCCTGGTTTCACTTTGCAAATATGTACCATCCCATAATCAGACGGTGAAGTTACCTTTGATAGGATGTATGTGTGCTTAAGCGGCTGTAAAAACAGATCTAAGGCTGGCTACCATCCTTTGATAGTGCTGGATGATGCATTCCTGAAGACAAGGTTTGGTGGCCAAATTTTGTCAGCCGTGGGGTTAAATGCAAATCACTATATCTATGTCATAGTTTGGGCTATTATCAGAGTGAAGAATACAGAGACATGGAGATGGTTTCTTGAGCTACTTCATCAATACTTGCGTTACTATAAAGATCATGACTGGTGCATCATATCAGATATGCAAAAGGTATAGAGCACTTGTACTTGTTGTCCTTCTTTGATTCTATTAGATAATGATGGTTATATGCCTATATGGAGAACTTGTAATTCTGCTATTATACAAAGATTGGTGCTAGATGTGACAAATAAGAATTGATTGTTTGATTAATCAGGGTGTCCAGTAAACTTGTTATATACTTATGAAGTTTAAGGGACCATTATAGGGATATTTATTAAATGTCAAGGCTTTATGGGTCACGACTATAATGCCAGTGACATATATGTGTACATTACTTTTACAGTTATATATGTATAATGTTTCATGAAACTGGCAGGGACTGATATCAGCAGTGAAAGAGGTGATACTTGACGTGCATCACCGTTTCTATGTCTGGTATTTATGGAAAATTTTCAACAAGAATTGGAAGTACTTACAGTTACGTGGGCTTTTGTGGGAATGTGTAAGGGCAACAACTTACCAAGAGTTCAGGGATGGAATAGACAAGATCAAAAGATTAAATGAGGATGCTTGGGCATATTTAGAGAAGTGGCCGATAGATGCTTGGACCAAAAGCTTATTCAGCCACAAGCCGAAGTTGGATAGCATATGTAACAACGCATGCGAGGTGTTCAATGCTAAGATCAAGGATGCAAAAGCCAAACCCATCATAACATTTCTGGAGGAAGTAAGAATGTTTGTTATGCGCACCATAGCGAAGAACAAGGTAAAACTGAAGAATCACACTGGGAAGCTCACACTAGTTATAAAGAGCAGGCTGAAAAAAGTTAGGAAAGAGTCTAAGAATTGAAAGTCTATTTGGACCGGAGATAACAAACACGAAAAATTTGAGGTGAAAGGACATCCAACTAACCATGTTGTGGACATAGAAAAAATATTGTGTACCTGCTAATTTAGGATGCTTACGGGTAAGTTACTTGTGTATAACACTTGTCTTTATGCATAGCAATTACTTTGTGCATAACAATTATCATGGTTCATGTTACTGTTTGTGCACCTGCAGGTATTCCGTGTGTGCATGCTTGTGTTGCCCTCTCTCGTATGAATAAGCAGCTAGAGGACTTCTCACAGATGGCTAACCATGAAATCATACCGAAAAACTTATAATCACCACATTAATCTAATTTCCGAACAACCACTATGGGAGCAAGCAGAGGATTGTAACAGGCCACATGCCCCTATAATCAAGACAAAACCTGAAAAACTAAAGATGAAGAGGAGGATGGATGCATATGAAAAGAGTTTTTTTGGAATTAAGAAGCCTAAAGTTGATCCAAAACTGTTGAGTAACACTGGAGATGGTGTACATCTAAAAAGACAGTTGGGGACCTTTACCTGCAATTTCTGTGGTGAAAAGGGACATACAAAGAAAGGCTGCAAAAAAAAGAGGGATGCTGATGTTGCCGCTGCTGCCAAGGCGGCTGAGAAGAAAAAGAAAGATGAAGGACATCTTGTACCTGAGCAGCAAGTTGAGTAGCCCCAAGACGATGGTGGCTAAGCTGATGTGGAAAGCAATTCTGTGGAGATCAAGATATCTCTGCCTATTACTTCTGAGGAAGAGGATTCTCAAAAGGTAACTGAAAACTTATATATTCATGCCTTTATGATTTAATTGGATCAATTATCCTTAATGCCAACTTTTTCTCTTATAGGATCCTGGTATGAAAAGGCCTTCAAAGCTGTCAGCAAGAAGAAGATCCTCTCTGCCGGCAACCTCACCAACAGTGAACCCCTTACAGGGTGCATCTTCAGCAACAACAACAAAGTTTGCCAACTTGATGAAGTTCATCCCAATGCTAGGATTTAAGCCACCAAGAAAGAAGAATTAAAGACTTTAGATAAATCTATTTAGGGGTTTCTGTTTTCTGGTGAATCGTGATCTTTTAGAGTTTTTTGAGGTGTCTTGCTTTTGAGGAAACTACTCGCTTCATGTTCCTTGGCTACCTTTTATCTTTATCTTTTGTTATTTTTTGATAAACAATGGAATTTATCTTAATACACTATGCTTTGTGGTTTACAAATCACTTTCGTTGCCTTATTCAGCCTTTATTGATTATGGTTCATTTCATGCACAAACATAAATAACAATAGTTTCATAGTTAACAATATTTTCATTCCATCAACAAGTAATTTTTTACATCTGTTGCTAACCGGGAACCCTAAATCACCAACTTATTCATCATTTACAATACAAGATAACCATCAACACTATCAATACAAACACAACTAACACTAACAACTGGATAATCACTTTTTGCATATGGACATCCTCCTCCAACCTCTGAAGTCTCCAATCAAAGTTCATCTTCACTTCATAATCATCACCACAAGATTCTAACTTATCAACCTGTTACTCATTCTCAGAATCTGTCTACACAAAATACTCGCACCATCTCTTCTCACTTGTCTGTAACCAAGAAGCGATCAAAGTTTAGAGAAGAACAACAGAAGAACAGTGAGGTAAGGAGAATCATAACAACACAAGTAATTATTCTAACCCACATTATAATTGAGACAACCATAAAACGGTTTGTTCGGATTCAAATCTATGCCAGACCATCTGAGAATTGGTCTGGAGCCACAACCGCACCATTCTGGCGGCCCCGATCTTTTGCTCTTGGTTGGCGTTCTCTGAACAGAGCTTACACGTGCAGTGCTACCCCCACCCATCATCGACATGAGTAATAGTCCTCGACGAAAGAATGAGGAGAGAGAGATGAACAAGAAGAAGAGATGATGTTTACAAAAATTTGGGGATTTAGGGTTAGATATAAAGGAAGGGACCAACGTGGGTACAAATTGAAAATTGACCAGCTTAGATAGCCGTTGGACCCCTCCAGCGTGGCAAACAGATGCTATGTCAGCGTTCCGGTGATGACTCATCACCAGCAATATGCTTAGGGACCACTTTGAGTGCTCGAAGCTCTATTTGGAAGACTACAATAGAAAAATCGGGATCTTGAGGATTACATTAAGTATTTACGCGAATCTCAGGGACGACTATGGGTATTTACTCCTAATAGAGTACATGGTAATAAGTTGGTAGCTATTGTTGTTTTGTGAGCAAAGTGCTACTAATTTTCCGGTCTTAATTCTAATTTTTAAAAACAAATACTACTTATAGTTCAGTTTCAACTAATAAAATTCTGGTGTATCCTGAATTAGTAAAATAATTAAGGCGCATGAGGCCGTTCTCGACTAATAGAAAAAATAAATGATTCTAAACACATTTCAAATAATTAGAGTAAAATCTAGCCAATTAATTTTTTGATTTTTTTGATACAATATATTTAAGCTCTTAGCGTGGTTAGTATTGGTTTAAATATAAAACAAAAATAAAAAAAATATTGGTTATTTGGAATTTTTCTAACGTCCTATCATAATTCATTTATATATATAATTATTGAGAAATAAATTCATCATTAAAGGGTTGAATAATGTGAATTCTACTCAAGGTAAAAGTTACATTTCATTTTTCTTTTCTTCTTTTAAATAGTGATAGAAAACTATAATTTTTACATAATTAAATTAAGTTGATCTAGTGATTAATTTATTGGTCTGTTTAAATATTAAAATTTAAAAATTTTTTTATACATATAATAATTAATTGATTAACAACTCCAGTATCACAACAGATTAATCTATCCTTAATTTATTAGACCATAAAATACCGTAAAAAAAATCATAATTTCTACCTTTGCCATTGTAAAAAATATACTTTTATCTGCATAGTATTATTTATTAGATGTTAGTGTCAATTAAACTCTTAACAACTTATTCAATAGCGAGAATAAAATCATGGATAAAAGCTATGATTGCAAAGTTGTAAGAATGCGACCTATATTGATTCACATTAATAGAGCCTTTATTTTGGGCAGTTGATATTATTTATAGAATTTAGCTTCCCAACCAACTTTTGTGGGACCTCTATTTTATTTGGTTTATAGATTCCATATTAAGAACCCAAATTGCTCCCTACTAAAATTATTGCAGGACTTGAAAAAGCTGTTCATCATCCCAATAACAAAGAAAACAAAAATATACTATAGAAAGTAGTGGAGATAGGGTTTGAGGGGATGAACATAATTAATTAAGAACCTTTTTTTATTATTTTGGTGTCTAAAATGTACAAAGAGAGAGATGAGATAGTTGCACTAGTATCATGCACTCTTTAACTCAGCCATATATTTAGGTGATCCATAATGGCTCCAGCTTCCAGCAAACATTCATTTCATGGGGAAACCCCATTCCTCTTGTAAATAAATTAAAAGCATGTGAAAGTGTGGAAACAATATATTAAAGGATGAATGACCTTGTTGAATTCTCCTTTTATTTTTTGATTTATTTATCTTGTGTTCTAAAAATGCCTGTTAAGATTAATTAAAATTTTGTTATTAAAAATATAAAAATTTAAATTTTTAATATATTTATTTTGTATTTATTGAAAAATTAATTTTTTTAATAATAAATTTATTATGTGCCTTAAAAATACATATTAACTAAACTCTTTATTTTTTCTTTAAAAATTTTAAAAAAGTTCGATCGGCACCAATTGTTCTAGACTAAATAAGAAGGCTTAATACATGTTTAACCGGCTCTACGACATATGTTAACTTGGGTTGATAAATATTTTTCTAAAATTACAAATGCTTCATTTTATGAATTGATAAATAAAAAATATAAGTATACTATTCACAAATAATGATTAGTCTCAGGATTACTTATTCATATATGGTTCTATTCACAAATCACATTTCAAATTCACCAATACTCATAAAAATAAAAATAAAAATAGAAAAACATCACTCAAATCTTAAAACCATGTTCATTTAACTCCTATAATAAAAAATACACCTTATAAACATATAATTACCACCAATTTATAGGTGTTATAGGTGGTGGTTTACAATACAACTTGTAACAAAAACACACTTTTTAAAAACTTGTATAACTAATAAACTAATCCTGAACATCAACAGTAAAAAGCTTGTGAAAATGCCACTTACATGATTTGTTCAATTTGAACTCTTACCTTTTTTACCTATTCAAACTTTTCAGCGCATATATCTAGGGGTGTTCAAAACCGATCTGGACCGAACTAAACCGATCAACCGAACCGAAAAAATCGAAAACCGAACAAAACCGAAAAATCGAATTAAACCGAAAAATGTGTTTTGCAGTTTTTTTGCGGTTCGGTTCGGTTTTCGGTTCTGACCAGGAAAATTCTAACCGAACCGAACCAAACCGGTTTAGTTAAAAAAACCCTAAAAAACCAACCCACTCCCCTCCCCCCAAAACCCCCCACCCCACCCCCAAACGGCCAAAACCCAATTCCATTGAGCGCGATTACTCAGCGAGCCCTAACCCCACGCCTCCCACCCCCAATCCAAAGCTCTCAGTCTCAGCCTCTCACCGTCGCGCTCTCCTCTCTGCAGTGGCGCACCACCCTCGCACCACAGCCTGAACGATCCTCGCACACAGCGCACGACCCTCGTCCCTCGCAGGCTCGCACCCAGCGCCAGCAGTAGCAGAGCCCGAGCCTCCTTCCTCGCACCCAGCAGTAGCAGAGCCCGAGCCTCGCAACCTCGCACCCAGCAGTAGCAGAGCCACAACCCTCGCCAGTCGCCACCCACAGCACAGCACCCACCAGTCACCGATTCAAGTCTCCCACTCAGTCATCGATTCAAGTCAGATATGGAGCCCGAGCCACCGAATCAGGTATGTAATTTGGTTAAATCGTTGATTCATTGATATTGTGTACTTTATTGCTGACTTGTTGATTCATTGTTAATTTGATTCATTGTTGCTGGTTATTGATTTATTTTGTTAGGTATTGTTGCTGGTTAAATTATTGATTTATTTTGGTAATTTGATTCATTGTTGCTGATTTTGTTCTGTTTGTTGAATTGTTTGCTGACTTGGTTATTCATTGATGGATTGCTGCTGGTTGTTGTTAACTTGTTAATCAATAAATCAATCATTCCAGTTTCATTGTTCTATATATTTGTTGTTTGATTGTTTATCAAGTGCCAATTCTGTTTGGTTTATAGCTAGTTCAGGGCTGGTTTAATTTGTTCATTGCTTGTTCACATTATCAAGTGCCAATCCTTGCTTGTTTATTGCTGCCTTGCTTGTTCATTGCTTGTTCACATTATCAAGTGCCAATTCTGCTTGGTTTATAGCTTGTTTATTGTTTATTGTTCACATTATCAAGTGCCAATTCTGTTTGGTTTATAGCTGGTTCAGGGCTGGTTTAATTTGTTCATTGCTTGTTCACATTATCAAGTGCCAATCCTTGCTTGTTTATTGCTGCCTTGCTTGTTCATTGTTTGTTCACATTATCAAGTGTCAATTCTGCTTGGTTTATAGCTTGTTTATTGTTTATTGTTCACATTATCAAGTGCCAATTTGTTGGTATTCTGAAATTATTAAAAATTATCTTAGACCATCATCAATAGGCCATGTATTTTTAAATGTTGTGGAAGCCATGATTTAATTATGCAGTTAGCTAGCATGCATTGTATATGAATTAAACAGAAGGTTTTGTGGGCGTGGATGTGAACATTTTAGAAGGTTCTGAATTTTGTTGAATTCAGCTACACTTTCTTGACTTTCCATTTTTCCTATGAACCCTTATAACGTTCCTTCAATTCCCTCTTAATCAATTCATTTTCATTGAAACCAAAAAAAAAACATCAATTAATTTTCACTATTCCGCTAACTATATATATTTTCCTTCTGTGTGTACGTTTTTTTTTACTTATTTGGTAATATGGAAACTACTCCTATATTCAATTATTCATCCAACTATATTATATATATGTATTAATTAAAATGTTGGGTTAGTTTACCAGTTCAACAAGCATATAAGCAAAATGAATCTCTAGTGAAAGTGACATACAACTTTATAAGATCGTATGTAATATCAAGTGCCAATTCTGTTTGGTTTATAGCTGGTTTAGGGCTGGTTTATTGCTGTCTTGCTGGTTTAATTTGTTCATTGCTGGTTTAATTTGTTTATTGTTTGGTTTATTGCTTGGTTTATTGCTTGTTTTTGTAATTTGTTCATTGCTGGTTTAATTCTCCTTGTATTATTATTATTATTATTATAATTATTGTTGTTGTTGTTCTTGTTGTTCTTATTATGTAATTGTTTTTTTTTATTTCAGGTTGGTTTGCATTATGAAGTTTTAGCTATTTTATTGGAGAAGACACCATAACTTTGTTAATTGCTATCAGTTTAATGACAATTTATTTTTATTTTCAGTTGTGTTGACTGTTGAGCTATTAAACTTCTTTAATTGTCGTATTTGAATTCTATTGTCGTTATATTTCATTAGATCAAGACTTTGTTAGCTATTGTGTATTTTGGCTTGTTGATTTCAATCTTATGACATTGCATAATAGTATGGTAGAATTTTTTTTATTTGATTGAAAAAACCGAACAAACCGAACCAAACCAAACCGATTTTAATTGGTTTGGTTTGGTTCGGATGACCTTGAAAAAAACCGAACCAAACCGAACCGCAGCTTAATTAAACGACCGGATCGGATGGCTTTTCCTTCAAAAACCGAACCAAACCGCACCGCGAACACCCCTACATATATCAACACAATCAAAATTCAACTTTTAACCAAATTGCTCTGAGCTTATATATGCATGTATTTTAGTTATTTCTTGATTCTTGTATCCATGTAACTCTCATTACTTGTTTAATTAATCATCATTCATGATAATTTTAATGTGGCGGTAATATGAAGTGTAAATTGATTTAAATTTTTTTAATTTAGAAAAAAATAATAAAATATATCTTTTGTCTTTAATACTTTTAAAATATTTTAAAATTATTCTTAGTGATTAATTTGATTCAAGTTAAGGTTGAATCAATGAAGATAAAAATAATCAAAAATAAAATTGGAAAAGAAAAAGTTAACTAACAGTTGATGGTCAAAAAATTGGCAATAAATATAAAATTGAAATTATTTCAAATATTAAAGACGAAATTGAATCAAATTAAAAATTAAAGATAATTTAAAAAAAACGTAAGAACAAAAAACATATTTTATAAAAAAAAACTTGTACCTACACCTTTTAAAAGTTAAAGAGTATTTTTTAAAAACAAAAGGAGACATTTTTTAAAATTATTAAATTTATACTTATCAAAATTAAAAAAATTAGCATAATATTAGATATTAATAAATTCAAATTTACTCTTATATTTAATTTATTGTGATCTTTTGAAATTTTAAAAATTATTTGACTAAATATAATTATTATTGTTTTTAAAAATTATTTTTAATTTGAATTATTAAATATAAGGTTATAATTTTTAAAAAATTATCTTTGAAAAACTAACTTCTATAAATTATTTTCAACAAATAAAAAATTGATTCATTGGACAGAATCTTGACCTGCAACTGACTGAATCTTGCATATCATCTTGGATCCATTGGACAACCAATTCCACATTAGGAATTTTGAAAAGGTGTAACAAATAATTAGGGTTGTAGTTATTATTAGGGGTGCCATCATGTATTTTATCCGTGGGTATTTAATCCGATTCAATTTGGTCGCGTAGTATTGTTAATTTAATCTGCAACGAGTAAGGTAGGGTACGAGTAAAATTTTCGTGCGGGTCAGGTAGGATGTCACTGACGGTCGGATTTTTGACGGTTTAGAAATTCACAAGAATATAATCGTGTTGTAAGTATAGTTTCTAAACCAACAAAGAATCCTTTCGTACAAAAGTTTGGTTGTCACAAGTAACAAAACCCAATAAAATTTATAACCGAAATATTTAAACTTCGGGTCGTCTTCTCAAGGAATTGCAGGGAAGTATGATTTATTATTGGTTATGGAAAACAATATTTTTGGATTTTTGAAAGGTTGAACAGGGAAAATAAATTGCAGGAAAAATAAATTAATAAATATAAAAATTCTTGACAAGATATGAAAACTGGACGTCATATCCTAGTTATCCTTATCAATTATGATGAGAATTGGATTTTGCTCCCACCTTATTAACCTCTAACTATGAAGGTAAGTTAAGTGGATGAATCAATTTGATTCCTCAGATCCTAGTCAATTCCTGAGAAAAGACTAGAGTTATTGGAATTCAAATTAATTGGCAAAGATAACAATTATCAATCACAATGAGTTTGATAACTCAAGTGTCTCCAATTAATCAATTCATGAATTAAAGCCAAGAATATAAAAAGCTAAGAAAAATCATAAATCTGAAATACCTCAAATTATATTTAAACATAAATTCAAATCTAACATGAAAGGGTTCATAACCCAAAACATGAGTCAAATACAAGTAAAAGCATTAGAGTTTCTAAAAGTAGAAGAGAAACATAAATTAAAGTAACATTGAACCTGGAGTGAAGATGAAATAGCCTAAAACTAATAGAAATCCTAAATCCTAAGAGAGAGGAGAGAGCCTCTCTCTCTCTCTCTCTCTCTCTCTCTCTCTCTCTCTCTCTCTCTCTCTCTCTCTCTCTCTCTCTCTCTCTCTCTCTCTCTCTAGAAACTACATCTAAAAACCTAAAATTGTGAATTATGAATGAGTCTAATGTTGTCTTGAGTCTCTGCATGTTTCCTGGCTTTAATCTGTGTTTTTGGGTAAAAAACTGGGTCAAAACACGGCCCGAAATTGCCCCCAGCGATTTCTGTTAATTCTGCATATCGCGCATGTCATGCGTATGCGTCGTCCACACGTGCGCGTCATTCAACGTTTTCCTTGCCACGCGTATGCGTCGTCCACGTGTTCGCGTCATTTGTGCAGATTCCAATCCACGCGTTCGCATCAGGCACGCAAACGCGTCACTGTGATTTTCTCCATTTCACGCGGTCGCGTTAGCCATGCGTCCGCGTCGATGTTCGCTGGTCATCTCCTTGGTTTCTTGTGTTCCTTCCATTTTTGCAAGCTTCCTCTCTATTCTCTAAGCCATTCCTACCCTATGAAGCCTGAAACACTTAACACACATATCATGGCATCGAATGGTAATAAGAGATTATTAAAATAAACAAATTAAAGACTCTAGAAAGCAAGTTTTCAACCATAGATCAAGACTAGGAAGGAGTTGTAAAGCCATGCAAATTATATGAATAAGTGGGTAAAGACTTGATAAAAACCACTCGATTAAACACAAGATAAACCATAAAATAGTGGTTTATCAATCTCCCCACACTTAAACATTAGCATATCCTCATGCTTAGCTTAGGGAGATAAAATAAATGAGTAGGAAAAAGCAAGACTCATACAATGCATCCTATGAATGTGAATGCAACTATATGCTAAGACGTTTCTATCTACTTGGTTAAAAGCAAACAAGTTCTCCAAGACAAATACAAACCAAATTCCACTAATTCAAATCATACAATAAAAAGCAAGTAAACTTGTAAGAAGATAGCTCATTAAAGCAGAGAACATAGAATCAAGCACTGAACCCTTACTGGTAGTGTTTATCACTCTAACTCTCAAGTGTCTAGGGTCAATCACTCTACTCTTCCCTAGTCATGTTTTCTAAACCTTGTTCTTCATCTAACCAATCAACAAATATTTAGCATACCAATGCAAACATCATGAAATCTTTTTAGGGTTGTAATGGGGCTGAGGTAAAGGTAAGGATGCATGTTTGGCCAAGTGAGCTATAATATGAAGCTTTGACTAACCTAAGCTCTTACCTAACACACACACACACACACACACACTCTCTCTCTATGTAATTCTAAAATCATACCTAGCTACCCATAATTCCCACTTTTGTATCACATACTCATGTACCAAAATTTTGATATTTCTTTACTTTTATCACATGTGCATTGATCTTTTATTAAAGCTTAACATTTGGGTAATTTTGTCCCCTTGTTTATTTACTTATTTATTGAATATTTTTGGATTTTTTTTTAAATCTAACAAATAAACATAACTTATCAATGCATATAGACTTTTAATTTTTCTGGTTTTACATGAGTAGGTTCCCAAATTCCCAATATTCAAAATTAGAAACATGAAACATTCCCTTATTGACCCATGTTCCCACGGTTTTTTCCACACTAAGTTGGTGCACAATCTCTATCTTAAGCTAGCCAAAGATTCAATTTAGGATAATTAATTTGTTTTTCTGCTTAAGACTAGTGATGTGGTAAAATATTAAACAAATGAGGATAAAAGGCTCAAAGTGGCTAACAAAAGTAAATGAAAGGGTAGGCTTTTGGGGGATAAGTGAGCTAATAATCAAATGATGGCCTCAATCATATGCAAGCGTTTAAATACACTAAACAATGGACATATAGAATGGAACAAAATCTAGATTGCAATTATAGAGAAGGAAACACACAAGAATAAAAATCATGGTTAAATAATGTAACCATATAATTAAGCTCAAAGTCTCACAGGTTGTGTGTTCTTGGTGCAAGAAATTGTGATCTCTAATAATGGCATTCAACTTGGTATGCGCGTTTATAACTCAGCACTTTCTTCATAACCTCGCACAACTAACCAGCAAGTGCACTGGGTCGTCCAAGTAATAAACCTTACGTGAATAAGGGTCGATCCCACGGAGATTGTTGGTATGAAGCAAGCTATGGTCATCTTGAAATTCTCAGTTAGGCGGATAATATATGGTTATGGAGTTTTCAAATAATAATAATAATAAATAACAGAAAATAAAGATAGAAATACTTATGTAAATCATTGATGGAAATTTCAGATAAGCGTATGAAGATGCTGTGCTCCTTCTGAATCTCTGATTTCCTACTACCTTCATCCAATCCTTCTTACTCCTTTCCATGGCAAGCTATATGTAGGGCATCACCGTTGTCAATGGCTACATCCCATCCTCTCAGTAAAAAAGGTCCAAATGCTCTGTCACAGTACGGCTAATCATCTGTCGGTTCTTGACCATGCCGGAATAGAATCCATTGATTCTTTTGCGTTTGTTATCACGCCCAACAATCGCGAGTTTGAAGCTCGTCACCGTCATTCAATCCCTGAATCCTACTCGGAATACCACAGACAAGGTTTAGACTTTTCGGATTCTCATGAATGTCGCCATCAATTCTAGCTTATACCACGAAGATTCTGATTAAGGAATCCAAGAGATATACGCCCGGCTTAAGGTAGAACAGAAGTGGTTGTCAGTCACGCATTCATAGGTGAGAATGATGATGTGTCACGGATCATCACATTCATCATGGTGAAGTGCAACGAATATAATAGAATAGGAATAAACTGAATTGAATAGAAAATAGTAGTAATTGCATTAAAACTCGAGGTACAGCAGAGCTCCACACCCTTAATCTATGGTGTGTAGAAACTCCACCGTTGAAAATACATAAGTGATGGTGGTCCAGGAATGGCTGAATGGCCAGCCTCCAAAACATGATCACAGGATCAAAAATACAATCCAGGATTCAGGATGTCTAATACAATAGTTAAATGTCCTATTTATACTAGACTAGCTACTAGGGTTTACAGAAGTAAGTAATTGATGCAGAAATCCACTTTCCGGACCCACTTGGTGTGTGCTTGGGCTAAGCTTGAGCTTTACACGTGCAGAGGCTTCTTTTGGAGTTGAACTCCAATTTGTAACATATTTTTGGCGTTCAACTCTGGTTCGTGACGTGTTTCTGGCGTTTGACACCAGAATGCAACATGGAACTGGCGTTGAGCGCCAGTTTACGTCATCTAATCTCGAATAAAATATGAACTATTATATATTGCTGGAAAGCTCTGGATGTCTACTTTCCAACGCCGTTGAGAGCGCGCCATTTGGAGTTCTGTAGCTCCAGAAAATCCATTTCAAGTGCAGGGAAGTCAGAATCCAACAGCATCAGCTGTCCTTTGTCAACCTTCTTATCAGACTTTTGCTCAGTTCCCTCAATTTCAGCCAGAAAATACCTGAAATCATAGAAAAACAAACAAACTCATAGTAAAGTCCATAAATGTGAATTTAGCATAAAAACTAATGAAAACATCCCTAAAAGTAGCTAGATCCTACTAAAAACTACTTAAAAACAATGCCAAAAAGCGTATAAATTATCCGCTCATCACAACACCAAACTTAAATTGTTGCTTGTCCCCAAGCAAATGAAAATCAAATAGGATAAAAAGAAGAGAATTTACTATAAATCTCAGAATATCAATGAATATTAATTCTAATTAGATGAGCGGGACTTGTAGCTTTTTTTTGCTTATGAACAGTTTTGCCATCTCACTTTATCCTTTGAAGTTTAGAATGATTGGCATCTTAGAATTTCAGATAGTGTTATTGATTCTCCTAGTTAAGTTTGTTGATTCTTGAACACAGCTACTTTCATGAGTCTTGGCCGTGGCCCTAAGCACTTTGTTTTCCAGTATTACCACCGGATACATAAGTGCCACAGACACATGACTGGGTGAAACTTTTCAGATTGTGACTCAGCTTTGCTAAAGTCCCCAGTTAGAGGTGTCCAGAGCTTTTAAGCACACTCTTTTGCTTTGGATCATGACTTTAACCACTCAGTCTCAAGCTTTTCACTTGGACCTGCATGCCACAAGTACATGGTTAGGGACAGCTTGATTTAGCCGTTTAGGCCTGGATTTCATTTCCTTGGGCCCTCCTATCCATTGATGCTCAAAGCCTTGGATCCTTTTTACCCTTGCCTTTTGGTTTTAAGGGCTATTGACTTTTTCTGCTTGCTTTTTCTTTTTCTTTCTATTTTTTTCGCAAGCTTTTGCTTTTTCACTGCTTTTTCTTGCTTCAAGAATCAATTTCATGATTTTTCATATTATCAATAGCATTTCTCTTTGTTCATCATTCTTTCAAGAGCCAACAATTTTAACATTCATAAACAACAAGATAAAAAAATATGCATTGTTCAAGCATTCATTCAAAAAACAAAAAGTATTGTCACCACATCAATATAATTAAACTAAATTCAAGGATAAATTCGAAACTCATGTACTTCTTGTTCTTTTTGTATTAAAACATTTTTCATTTAAAAGAGATGAAGGATTTATGGATTTATTCATAGCCTTAAGACATAGTTACTAAATACTAATGATCATGTAGGAAAGACACAAACATAGACAAACATATAGCATAAAACCGAAAAACAGAGAATTAAGAACAAGGAAGTTAAAGAATGAGTCCACCTTATTGAGGGTGGCACCTTCTTGAAGGACCAATGGTGCTTTTTGAGCTCCTCTATGTCTCTTCCTTGCCTCTGTTGCTTGATCCCTAGTGATTTTGGTGCTCCTATCCTTAGTTGCTCCCAATAATTATGTGGAGGAAAATATATCCCCTGAGGTATCTCAGAGATTTCTTGATGAGAGAATTCCTCATGCTCTTTTGATGTGCAGTCAAATGCTCTTCTACTGAGCTATGGACCCTTGAGATGAATCTCTCCATCTCCCATGACTCAGAGGTGGAAGCTTTTGTCTTCCCTTTTCTCTTTTTTTTTTGAGGTTTCTCTGGCCTTAAGTGCCATAAATGGTTATGAAAAACAAAAAAGCTATGCTTTTACCACACCAAACTTAGAATATTGCTCACCCTCGAGCAAGAGAAGAAAGAATATATGAAGAAGAAGAAAATATGGAGGAGAGGGAGAGTGGATTGTGTTGTGTGAAAATGAAGAAGAATGGGGGGTTTATGTAGTGGAGGGAGAGGGGTTAAGGTTTGGCCATATTGGGTGGGTTGGGTGGGGAAGTGATTTTGAATTTTGAAGGTAGGTGGGGTTTATGGGGAAGAGTGGAAGGATGTGAGTGGTGAAGAGGTGATAGGTGAAGGGTTTTTGGGGAAGAGTGTTTATGGGATTGTGTGAAGAGGAGAGAAGGTGAGTTGAGGTAGGTGGGGATCCTGTGGGATCCACAGATCCTGAGATGATCCTGTGGGGTCCACAGATCCTGTGGTGTCAAGAATTTAACAACCCTGCACCAATTAGGCGTGTGAAATGCCTTGCATGCAATTCTGGCGTTTGAACGCCGGATTGATGCTTGTTTTGGGCGTTCAGCGCCCATTTGTAGCATGTTTCTGGCGTTGAACGCCTGTTTCATGCTTGTTTCTGGCGTCCAGCGCCAGCTCTCCTCAGGGTGTATTCCTGGCGTTTAAACGCCAGGATGTTGCTTATTTCTGGCGTTCAACACCAGATCCATGCTCTGTTCTGGCGTTGAACGCCAGCCAGATGCTCCTTACTGGCGTTTAAATGCTAGTAAGTCCTTCCTCTAGGGAGTGCTTTTTTTCTGCTATTTTTTATTCTATTTTTAATTTTAGTATTTATTTTGTGACTCCACATGATCATGAACCTAATAAAACATAAAAGAACAATAAAAGAAAAATAAAATTAGATAAATAAAAATTGGGTTGCCTCCCAATAAGCGCTCCTTTAATGTCAATAGCTTGACAAAGGGCTCTCATGGAGCCACACAGGTGATCAGGTTAATGTTGTAGACTCCCAACACCAAACTTAGAGTTTGGATGTGGGGATTCAACACCAAACTTAATGTTTGGCTGTGGCCTCCCAACACCAAACTTAGGGTTTGATGGTGGGGGCTTGTGTGACTCTGTACTGAGAGAAGCTTTTCATGCTTCCTCTCCATGTTTACAGAAGAAAACCCTTGGGTCTTAAACACAAGGAAGTCCCCATTCAATTGAAGGACTAATTCTCCTCTGTTAACATCTATCACAGCTCCTGCTGTGGCTAGGAAGGGTCTTCCAAGAATGATGCATTCATCCTCCTCCTTCCTAGTGTCTAAGATTATGAAATCAGCAAGGATGTAAAGGCCTTCAACCTTTACCAGCACGTCCTCTACCAATCCATAAGCTTGTCTTACTGACTTGTCTGCCATTTGTAATGAAAATATGGCAGGCTATACCTCAATGATCTCCAGCTTCTCCATTACAGAGAGTGGCATAAGATTTATGCCTGACCCTAGGTCACACAGAGCATTTTCAAAGGTCATGGTGCCTATGGTACAGGGTATTAAGAATTTACTAGGATCTTGTTTCTTTTGAGGTAAATTTTGCTGAACCCATGTATCTAGTTCACCAATGAACAAGGGAGGTTCACCTTCCCAAGTCTCATTACCAAACAACTTGGCATTCAGCTTCATGATAGCTTCTAGATATTGAGCAACTTGCTCTCCAGTTACATCTTCATCCTCTTCATAGGAAGAATAGTCTTCAGAGCTCATGAATGGCAGAAGGAGGTTTAATGGAATCTCTATGGTCTCTATATAAGCCTCAGATTCCTTTGGGTCCTTGACGTTAGGATTTTTGCCAGTAAAGAATTTCATAAAAATAGTCGCATTGTAGATATAGTCTCTAAACCGACAGAAATGAAGCATCGTCCCCGATGCTCAATCAAGCCGGGTGTGAAGGAGTGTCATCACTGGTAGGGAAGGTAGCTGGGGTCTCTGTGGTGGTGGTGGGCTGAGAGTCTGGTTGCTGTAGAGGAGTGACGGACTGGATCGGGATCTCCGGGTCTGCAGCCTCAAGCTGATGTGGGACCTCCTGGTGTGGTGCAGGCTGTTCTGCACCTGCCTGCTGATAAGTCTCCGCCTGGGGGTGAGGCTCCTCCTCGTGCTCATCCTCCTCCTCCTCTGATGGCTCTGATGGTGTGTCGGGCTCGGAGGGGATGTCGACGCCCTGTCTGATCATTAGCTTCAGATGCGAATAACGTCGCCTGCTGCGATGCTTCAGTCTCTCATACCGGCGCCTGTTACGACGCTCTATCTGATCGAGCTGGCGGAATAGGTGGTGCACGAGGCGGTATACCGGCTCAGAGGCGGGTGAAGGTGCAGTGGTGGCAGCAGGTGCAGAAGTGGATGAAGAGGGTCCAGCAGACGGAGGGGCTGTCTCATCAGTAGCAGTGAAAGGTGGTGGTCTGTAGCCCTAAGCAAGAAAATTCCTGCTGTAAGGAATGATCTTCCTGCAGTCCGCCGCTGGTGGTCTCTCATCGGCATCCTCCCATGGCACGTCAGCTCGACGGCCTAGCTATGTAACCAGGTAAGGAAAGGGGAGGGTGCCTCGGACGTGGACCCTGGCCATATAAAGCCGGATAAAACGTGGCAAGTACATGTCCTTACCCTCCAGCACACACCATAGGAGGGTGATCATGGCAGCCGGGATCTCTGTCCCATGAGTACTTGGCATCACAAAGTTGCTCAAGATCTGATGCCAAAGCCGAGCCTCATCATTTAAGTACACTCTCTTGATCCCGCGAGGCATAGTGGTGTCCTGACCCATCTCCCAAGGAATAGCAGGGTCGAGAGCTATCCGGGCCTTTACAGCATCCCAATCAAACCTCATCTGGCCCGTGTCCTCCTTAGCCTTTGCATAACCATCAGGCTGGTCGGATTTGGCTGGGAGCCGGAGAATGTCCTCTATGGCCTCTTCAGTGACCAGAATTCGCTTTCCTCTGTCAGTGCTCTTTCCAGAAAGAACCAGCCTCTCTGCTTAATTTGCTCAGTGGTGTACTGCTGGAGGGCTTCTGGAATCCTCAGAGTTCTCTCCAGGTATAGATTCCTGGAGTTTGCAAATACCGGGTACTTCAGCTCATAGTACTGGTTTGCAAATTTTATAGGATCAGTCGAAGGGAGCAGCTGGTCAGCTTTTTCCTGCGGTGTGAAGTTCTTCTCTCGCCAGGAGGAATCGTGCATGAGGTCAATAATGGACTGGGAGGAATCTCCTCGCTTGCGCTTTCTAGTAGCCTTGCCTTTCCCTTTTCTTTGTGAGACAGACATCCTGCAAAACAGAAAACCAGGGAATGGATAAAATAGGGAAGCAAAAGACAATATAAACAAAGGAAACTCAAAGCGACAAGGGAGAATAAGGAAAATGATTAAATGAAATGTGATGGAATATATGTTAAATGGAAGAAATAGTCAATATGCCAAGGTGAGAAAGTTAGAGAAAGGGAAAATAATCAGACAAGAGAACAAAAGGGTTAATATGGTAAAAAAGGAGTTAGTAAATTAAAATAAGGAGTTAGTAAAGTAAGTGGCATAGAAAAATTCCATATAACAAGGATTCATAGGTAAGAATAGAAGTACTCATAATCGAATAAAGAAAACAGGGTGATGCTGATTCGAATAAAAAATAAAGAAGGCAAAAATTAGAATCAGTGAATCACAAATGCAGTTTATGAACCAGGAAACAAAAAGGATAAGAAATCTGGTCATAGCATTCATGAATTGGTTTGGGTAAAGTAGAGTAAATCAGAGTTTAGAAATGCCAAACCAAAACAAGAATGAAAATAATTTTAAAAAATTTGGGCAGCATTCCGGCTAAAATTGGATTGTCCCGGAAAACAAACAGCAATTACAGCAGTTTAAAAATAAAGCTGCATGTACATAGATGTAAAATAAATATAAAAACTCAATGTAACAGCAGCAACATATAAGAAATGTAGCATATGAATTAGGATTATAGCAGCACAGAGATGCACATAGGATAAAACAGAAGTAAGAACAGTGCAAGTAAACAGACCTAGATCCACTAATCACAGCCTAAGCTACCTAACAACCTAAAAATCCACTAAGACTATCTATCCTAATCATGAACATAAACGGGAAAAAGAATACAGAAAAATGACGAACGGATAAAAAGGGCTGCGTATTGCGGAACCTGGTAAGCGGAAGGGGTGGAACAGGGAAGAAGGTGGCCGCGGCGGCGTCCGGCGCGGTGGTGGGGCACGGCATTGCGGTGGCCGCGGCGGCGTCCGGCACGGTGGTGGGGCACGGCGTTGCGGTGGCAGCGGAGGGGGGCGGTGGTTGCGGTAGGCAGCGGCGGAGAGGGGAGGAGAGAAGAATAAGGAAGGAGAGAGAAGGGGAGGGGGTGGTACGGCGGTGGTGGCGGGTCGGCGATGGCGTCTGGGTGATGGGCGGTGGCGGCTGGGAGGTGGTGGATGGTGGCTGGAGGGAGAGGAGGCAGAGAAGGGGAGGAGGGTTGGGGGTTGGGGGCTGCGCGAATAATAGGGTTCGCGTGGCTGGGGGGTTATATTTTCGGATCCACGCGGTCGCGTGGTTAGGGTGAAAAATGAGAGGGACGCAATCGCGTGGGGAATGCGATCACATGAGACGGGGAAAAGAGGGGTAACGCAATCGCGTGGGTCACGCGATCGCGTCGCTGGAATTCGTGCTAAACGCACAACTCCAGCGCCGTTTCAGCGCAACTCTCTGTCTCCTTTTGGGGTGATAGGCAATTCATGCGACGCGATCGCGTCGCTCACGCGGTCGTGTGGGATTCGGTTTGGGTAAGTGACGCGATCGCATGGTGCATGCGATCGCGTGGGCCAATTTGTGCGAATCGCACAAGGGCCGCACGATTCCAACCCAACTTTCTGTTCGTTGGATCCTTACACCGATATGTATATCACGCGGCCGCGTGCATCACGCGGTCGCATGGGTGGTATTTTTCGCGATTCGACGCGATCGCATGGGGCATGCGGTCGCGTCGTGCACCCTTTTTTTTTAACTGAAAAATGTAGGATGCAGTAATTAACATGAATGCTATGCATGATTCCAGGTTAATGTTAAGATGAAAAAGGAAAAATGAAA
The DNA here is from genome assembly GCF_003086295.3 of Arachis hypogaea. Lineage (NCBI taxonomy): Eukaryota > Viridiplantae > Streptophyta > Magnoliopsida > Fabales > Fabaceae > Arachis > Arachis hypogaea. Next base: position 39,147,930 of record NC_092039.1, read on the forward strand.
ATAATAAACAAGAAATAAATTGAAAAAGAAGCGACCATACCATGGTGGGTTGTCTCCCACCTAGCACTTTTAGTTAAAGTCCTTAAGTTGGACATTGGAAGAGCTTCCTGCTATGGCGGCTTATGTTTAAATTCGTCCAAAAATCTCCACCAATGCTTGGAATGCCAATAGCCTCCGGGGTCCCAAACTAGGCATGTGAAGCTTCTGAGCAACTTCAAGCAGATTTTCAGGCTCCCAGGATGACAAATGTCAGGATAGAGTCCATGATTCCGAGCCTTGCTTTTAAATCCACCTCCGTTTTGATCTACACGTTTCCATTCGGGCGGGTTAAGAGGTAGAATCTCACCGTGGTGACCAAACGTCCTCTGTGATCCATGCAATTAAGCATGATACCAATCCGTGTACTTCGAGGTGAAGCGTGGAACCTTATTAAACCTTTTGCACCAGCTCTGAGTACGAGCCATTTCCCTCTTACTCTTAAAGCCGCAGAGAGCTTTAAGCTGGCCATCTGTTTCAAGTAAACCATATTCAAGTGAAAAAATGCAGTTAAAAGTTAAGGATTGTACCCACTTGAAGCTTGTATTAGGTGGTAATGGCCTTGGGATAGGTGTTTTTGGTGGTTCTGTAAGTTCCGTTTCCTTGTGCTGTTCTATGAATTCCTCCACTTCCTTGCAAGGATCTTCAATTGTATCTGTATCCTGGTCAAAGTCTTCTGTGTCTTCCTCATCACTTGAGTCATAGATTGGAGGTTGAGAGAAATCCACCTCCGCATCATCTTCATATTCACTTGGGGAAGATTCTTCGATCTCAGAGAATTCGCTTGCGGATGCAAGTTCATCACTAAGAGAACTAGACTTATGACTATCATTATCAAGGGAAATTGTTTCCTGGATTATTCTGTCTGATTCCTCATAAACGACTTGCTTTGGAGATTGTACTTTATCCTCCTTAGCATCAACTGTGATGTCCTTGACGGGGTTCTCCTCAACTCTTTATTCCCATGGAAGTTCAACATCTCCTAGATCTTCAACCAACTCTTCTTTTTGAACAATGACAGCTTCTTCTAATTGTTCTAGTACAAATTCATTCTCTGTCTTGTCCACTGGAGTCTCTAGTATTTCTTTCATGCTACGCTCTTCGTTAGACTGTCCACATGGAGCTGTGGTTGATCCTTGTATATTTGAGCGCCTAGAAGCCCATTGAATTAATGCTTGCTCCAGTTGTTGAACGATTGTTTGAAATTTAATTACTGTTTCTTTGAGGCGATCCTCTGCTTCGCGGTTTGCTGGACTTAGACATGATACTAAGGGAAGTGGTGATGATTGGGAACGATTGGATTGGTATTGGGGCAAGGAAGGATCATATGGTGGCGAATGGTGAAGAGAAGCTTGTGAGTGTGGTGGTTCGAGGTTATGTTGAAAGGACGGTCTATATGTAGGGGTGGGGCTTGTTGGTAGTTACAAGGTTGTCCACCATGTCTTTCAGCTGGTATGCACGGTAGAATGGTCTTTGTCCAGGATATCTTGGAGGGTGTTGTTGCCAAAGAGGTTGATTAGATCCTCTTGGTTCCATCCATGCTTGATTGGTCTGACCTTGATACACATTCCTTCTGTAACTTCTATTTCCTTTAATAATATTAGAATCAAACTCAAAGCGAGAGGAGTGAGAGTTCATAGTAGCAAATAAAGGTAAAAAGGAAAAATAGAAATAAAAATAAATAAGCAAGCAAAAGAAAAGTATTTACAATAACCAAATAATAAGGCACACCTTAGCAGTTCCCCGGCAACGGCGCCATTTTGACGTTAGGATTTTTGCCAGTAAAGAATTTCATAAAAACAGTCGCGTTGTAGATATAGTCTCTAAACCGACAGAAATCCCTTCGTACAAACGTTTTGGTTGTCACAAGTAACAAACCCCTTTTAAAATTGATAACCGAGTATTAAACCTCGGGTCGTCTTCTCAAGGAACTGCGAGGAAGGTATGTTCTTATTATTGGTTGAGTTTGTAAATTGGGGTTTTGGAAGTAAGGTGGGAATATGTTATATGACAAATAATTTAAATGGAAATTAAAAATGAATAAATACTGTAAAGCATACTTTTGGGCAAGGTATGAGAAATTGGAGGTCCAACGTAGTTATCTCTCTCAACTATAAGGAAAGTTGAATCTAAACTCCACTTGGTCAACCTTTACTAAAGCAAAGGAAAGTCAAGGGACTAATTAAATTGAACTTTGAATCCTATTTATTTTCTAAGAAAAGGTTGGGATTACTTAAGTTCAGCTCAATTAGCAAGATAACGATTATCAAATATGTTGAGTTTAATAACTGTTGAATTACTGATTTCTTAACCAAAACCAAAAGGGGAAAAAGTAAAATTGCTAGAATAATAGAGGTGACCTTAGATGGAAGGCAATAGTAACTTAAATCAAAGAGAACAATCTTAACTGAAAATACTTCAAATATCATTAATTCAAAATAGAGATCTGTAACATGGAATAATTCATAAATCAATTCAAATATTAAAAGCAAATAAATAAATAAAAGTAAACTGAAAATAAAAGAACATTAAACCTGGATCCAGAGTTACTCTCAAAACAAGAAGAAATCCTAAATCCTAAAGAGAGAGAGAGAATCTCTCTCTAAACTAAATCTAAATCATGAAAACTAGAAATTGGCGAGCTCTCCCTGAATGGATGCATTCCTCCACTTTATAACCTCTAATCTATGCTGTCTGTGCTTGGATTTGGGCCAAAAAGGGCTTCAGAAATCGCTGGGGGCGTATTCTCTGAATTCTGATACGTGGCCTCTGTCACGCGTCCGCGTGGGCCACGCAGTCGCGTCGTCTGGAGCTTTTTCTTGCCATGCGGTCGCGTCGGTCACGCGTCCACGTGGGTCACGCAGTCGCGTCGTCTGGAGCTTTTCCTTGCCATGCGGTCGCGTCGGTCACGCGTCCACGTCGTGGGTGTTCTACTTGAGGTGCGCGGTCGCGTCAGTCATGCGGCCGCGTTGCTGCTTCTTCGCTTTTGGCACGCGATCGCGTCGTCCATGCGATCGCGTGGATACCAGTTTCCTTAAAGCTCCATTTTGCCTTCTCCTTCCCTTTTTGTATGTTTCCTTTTTCATCCTTTAAGTCATTCAACCTTAGAAAACCTGAGACTACTCAACACACTAATCATGGCATCGAATGGAAATAAAGGTAATTAAAACAATTAATTTTAAAGCTTAGGAAACATGTTTTTCACAATATGACATAATAAGGAAGGGAAAGTAAAATCATGCAATTAATGTGAATAAGTAGGTGAAGGATTGAATAAATCACTCAAATTAAGCACAAAAGAACTCATGAAATATGGGTTTATCAGTCCTCAATAGGGAACTCTTTCTTGGTTGGGAGACGTCCAATGAGGTCTTCCTCATTGGGATTCACGTCCTCCCCTTCCTCCTTGCATTCGGCCATATTGACTATATCAATGGCCTTGCACTCTCTCTTTAGATTCTCTTCTGTATTGCTTGGGAGAGCACTAGGAGAAGTTTCAGTGACTTTCTTACTCAGCTGGCCCACTTGTGCCTCCAAATTTCTAATGGAGGACCTTGTTTCACTCATGAAGCTTAAAGTGGCCTGATGAGCGGATAATTTATACGCTTTTTGGCATTGTTTTTAGATAGTTTTTAGTAAGTTTAAGCTACTTTTAGGGATGTTTTCATTAGTTTTTATGTTAAATTCACATTTCTGGACTTTACTATGAGTTTTTGTGTTTTTCTGTGATTTCAGGTAAATTCTGGCTGAAATTGAGGGACTTGAGCAAAACTCTGAAAAAGGCTGACAAAAGGACTGCTAATGCTGTTGGAATCTGACCTCCCTGCACTCGAAATGAATTTTCTGGAGCTACAGAACTCCAAATGGCGCGCTCTCAACGGCGTTGGAAAGTAGACATCCAGAGCTTTCCAGCAATATATAATAGTCCATACTTTATTCGAATATTGACGATGTAACTTGGTGTTGAACGCCAAGTACAAGCTGCTGTCTGGAGTTAAACGCCAGAAAAACGTCATGATCCGGAGTTGAACGCCCAAAACACGTTATAACTCGGAGTTCAACTCAAAGAAAAGCCTCAGCTCGTGGATAGATCAAGCTCAGCCCAAACATACACCAAGTGGGCCCCGGAAGTGAATTTATGCATCAACTACTTACTCATGTAAACCCTAGTAGCTAGTCTAGTATAAATAGGATAAGTTACTATTGTATTAGAAATCTTTGGTCTCAGTTTTGTTTTATTCTTCATCTTAGGAGACTATTGATCACATTCAGGGGGCTGGCCATTCGGCCATGCCTGAACCTTTTACTTATGTATTTTCAACGGTGGAGTTTCTGCACACCATAGATTAAGGGTGTGGAGCTCTGCTGTACCTCAAGTTTCAATGCAATTCTATTTTCTTTTATTCAAATCTCTCTTATTCTTATTCCAAGATATTCATTCGTACCCAAGAACATGATGAATGTGATGATTATGTGACGCTCATTATCATTCTCACTTATGAACGCGCGTGATTGACAACCACTTCCGTTCTACATGCAACAGAGCTTGAATGTGTATCTCTTAGATTCCCCAACAGAATCTTCGTGGTATAAGCTAGATAGATGGCGGCATTTATGAGGATCCGGAAAGTCTCACCTTGTCTGTGGTATTCCGAGTAGGATCCTGGGAATCCGAAAAGTCTAACCTTGTCTGTGGTATTCCGAGTAGGATTCCGGTAATGAATGACTGTGACGTGCTTCAGACTTGCAAGTGCTGGGCGTTAGTGACAGACGCAAAAGAATCAAGGGATTCTATTCCAGTAGGAGCGGAAACCAACCAGTGATTAGCCGTGCTGTGACAGAGCGCGTGAGCGTAGTTTTCACTGCGAGGATGGGATGTAGCCTTCGGCCAGTGTGATGCCTCCAGACGATTAGCCATGCGAGTGACAGCCGCAGAGGACCATTTTCCCGAGAGGATTCAAAGTAGCCATCGTCGAACGGTGAACCCCTATACACAGCTTGCCATGGAAAGGAGTAAGAAGGATTGAGTTGAAGCAGTAGGAAAGTAGGCATCCTTGAGCCATACAGTATCTCCATATGCTTATCTGAAATTCCCACCAATGAATCTGCATAAGTATCCCTTTTATTATTTCTTTTTATTATTTGATTTTCTAAATTCCATAATTTTATCTGCCTAACTGAGATCTACAAGGTGACCATAGCTTGCTTCATACCAACAATCTCTGTGGGATCGACCCTTACTCGCGTAAGGTTTATTACTTGGACGACCCAGTACACTTGCTGGTTAGTTGAACGGAGTTGTGTCCACTCGTGCCAATTTCAAATTCCATAAAAGTACAACTTAAAGAATATGGATCACAATTTCGTCCACCAAGTTTTTGGCGCCGTTGCCGGGGATTGTTCGAGTATGGACAACTGACGGTTCATCTTGTTGCTCAGATTAGGTAATTTTCTTTTCAAAAATCTTTTTCAAAATTTTTCTTTTCTTTTTCGTTTTCTCCAAAAAAAATTTCGAAAAAAAAATCAATAAAAATCCAAAAAAACTAGAAAATCATAAAAACCAAAAATATTTTGTGTTTCTTGTTTGAGTCTTGAGTCAATTTTTTAGTTTGGTGTCAATTGCATGCTTTAAAAATTTTTTCTTGCAATTTTTTCAAAAATTCATGCATTCATAGTGTTCTTCATGATCTTCAAGTTGTTCTTGACAAGTCTTCTTGTTTGATCTTGATGATTTCTTGTTTTGTGTTGTTTGTTGTTTTTCATGTGCACTTTTGCATTCATATTTTCCATGCATTAAAGATTTCTAAGTTTGGTGTCTTACATGTTTTCTTTGCATCAAAAAATTTTTCAAAATTATGTTCTTGATGTTCATCATGATCTTCAAAGTGTTCTTGGTGTTCATCTTAACATTCATAGCATTCTTGCATGCATTCATTGTTTTGATCTAAAAATTTCATGCATTGATTATTTTTGTTGTTTTTCTCTTTCATAATTAAAAATTCAAAAATAAAAAAATATATCTTTTCCTTATTTCCCTCCAAATTTTCGAAATTTTGGGTTGACTTGGTCAAAAATTTTTTAAAATTAGTTGTTTCTTACAAGTCAAGTCAAATTTTCAATTTTTAAAAATCTTATCTTTTCAAAATCTTTTTCAAAAATCATATCTTTTTCATTTTTTTTATTATTTTCGAAAATTTTAAAAATTATTTTTCAAAAATCTTTTTCTTAGCTTTTATATCCAATGTTCTGAAAACCGGTTCGAACCGGTCGAACCGGGAACCGTTAGCAAATACGGTTCGAACAGAAGACAAAACCGCCAAATTTAAGAACCGGAATTAAACCGTCGAACCGGCCGGGAACCGGTCGGTCGAACCGAACCGTGACCCGGTCGGTTTTCTAAATTTTGCCCAAAACGCTGCGTTTTGCGTTTCCATGCTGAAAGGAACCCTACCCAATTAGTCACCCACCCACTCACTCCTCTGGCCCTCTCCTCTCGTGCCTCCAGCCTTCCACTCTAACTTTTCGCTCAGTTCTCAAGTCTCCAGTTTCCACAGCGAGCTTCCGGCGCAACTTCCGTCCAGCCACCGCCGCCGTTACAACGTTCGTGGAGCAAACGTCAGCCAGATTTATTCGGGCAGCAACTCTCCGTCGCGGTCAGCCGTCGAAATCGCAGCCACCGCCAGCTCCACTTGCCGACGCGCAGTGTCTTCCCGCCACCGCCAACTCTGTTCGACCCTTCCACTAACCTTAGGTATAAATTTTCATCACAGTTTGTTGTGCAGTGTTTGTCGCTGTAACTTTGCATTCACCAAAACTTCCCAACCAACAGTGTCACACTGTCACATAACATGCACATCAATATTCTCTGTCTCTCAGTCTCTTTTTTCTTAAGTGAAATCTCAAAATTGTTGGAAGTTTTTGTAAAATTGGAACAAAGTGAAGAGTAAATATTGAATATACAAGAGGGGTTATTGAGTTGCACTTTGAATTTCAGGGTGAATTGCAGACTTTAGGGTAGATGTCTAAGGTAACAAATTAGAAAAAGGTTTGCAGAAGAGTAAGAGCAACACACCAAAATTAAATTTATTTTAAAACTTTTGCTTTCAAGTTTCAAAGTATTTATGGCTCACCTATAGAGGGACCTGTAGTTTGAACTCTTAGAGTTTACACTAATAAGAAAACAATTAATAGTTGAATATGTATCACCCGCTTCTAATACACATTAGTTGTATAATGGTTTACTGCAGGATATACACATTGAATAATGAAGTTTGCTTAGAATTATTCTGGTAGTATTTTACATTATTCTGTCTCTCGGTCTCTGAGACTAAACATGTACACCAATGGCCATCTCTTTTCTCTTGTGGGCATTATGTTCTCCTGTTCTGCATAAAATGGCTGGTTGATTCTTTGATATTTTGTGTGTGTGTGTGTGTTTTTTTGTATAACTGTATATACTGTTTGTTCTCTCTCTTTTTTGTTTGGTTTAGTTTGTATCTTTTTCTTCATAGTTTTTCTCCTTTTTGTTTGGTTTAGTTTGTCGGATCAACATGTATTTGGTTTCATACTTTCATTAATCAGTTCTTAATATGTATTTTTATTTTTGGTCAGCTGTTTTGTTATTGCTTTTTTTGTTGTTCTGTATGGTAGGTAGATCATAGTTTCAACTAAAATTATTACCAAGGTTATGTCTATTTGAAAGAAGTTATTTACTTCACATCAAGCATGGGTTCAGGCCATTGGTTTAAGACAATCATTTGATTAATAAAATCAAAACAAAGTAGATCAAAGAAATCAAAGGTACATCACACTTTCTTTGTGTCAATTTTACCTTCATTAATAACTCATCCTAGTCCAGGATTTCATTGCATGAGAGTCAAAATGATTATGTAAAACTATGTAGTACCACTATATAGAGATATTTTTGAAGTTCATGTATGTCTTACTACCAACAAGACAACAAGGCCGGTACAAATGTAGTACAACCACTTTATTTATTTTTTTTATTTATTATTTTATTATAAAACGGTTTTTTCGGTTCAACCACGGTCGAACCGGTTAAACCTCTAAACCAGTGAACCAATAACTAGAGCGATTCGATGACCGGTTCGGTTTTCAGAACCTTGTTTATATCTAATTTTCGAAAATTAGCTAACAATTAATGTGATTGGTTCAAAAATTTGAAGTTTGTTACTTTCTTGTTAAGAAAGGTTCAATCTTTAAATTCTAGAATCTTATCTTGTAGTTTCTTGTTAGTTAAGTCAATTTTAAAATTCAATCTTTTTATCTTTTATCTTATCTTTTTCAAAATTTTATCTTTTTCAAAATTTGATTTCAAAATATCTTATCTAACTTCTTATCTTCTTATCTTTTTCAAATTTTGATTTCAAATCTTTTTCAATCAACTAACTAACTTTTTGTTTGTTTCTTATCTTTTTCAAAACCACCTAACTACCTTTCCCTCTCTAATTTTCGAAAATATCTCATCTCTTTTTCAAAAATTCTTTTTGTTTTAAAATTTTAATTTTAATTACATTTTATTTCTAATTTTCAAAAATTACTAACCTCTTTTTCAAAATTATTTTCGAAATTTCCCTTCTCTTTTTCTTCTTCTATTTAATTAATTAATTACTAACACTTCTCTTCACCTCTCTTCATCTAAGAATCCGAACTTCTTATATCCCTTGTATTTGGATTCGTCTACCCCTTTCTTCTTCTACTGACATAAAGGAATCTCTATACTGTGACATAGAGGATTCCTCTTTCTTTTCTTGTTTTCTTCTCTTTCATATGAGCAGGAATAGGGAAAAAGGCACTCTTGTTGAAATTGATCCAGAACCTGAAAGGACTCTGAAGAGAAAATTAAGAGAAGCTAAATTACAACAATCCAGAAATAACCTTTCAGAAATTTTCGAACAAGAGAAGGAGATGGCAGCCGAAAATAATAATAATAATGCAAGGAGAATGCTTGGTGACTTCACAAAGCCAACGTCCAAGTTTGATGGAAGAAGCATTTCCATTCCTGCCATTGGAGCCAATAACTTTGAGCTGAAACCTCAGCTAGTTGCATTAATGCAACAAAACTGCAAGTTTTATGGACTTCCATCTGAAGATCCTTAGCAGTTTTTAACTGAGTTCTTGCAGATCTGTGAGACTGTAAAGACGAATGGAGTTAATCCTGAAGTCTACAGACTCATGCTTTTCCCTTTTGCTGTAAGAGACAGGGCTAGAATATGGTTGGATTCACAACCTAAGGATAGCCTGGACTCCTGGGATAAGCTGGTCACTGCCTTCTTAGATAAATTATTTCCTCCTCAAAAGCTGAGCAAGCTGAGAGTGGATGTTCAAACCTTCAAACAAAAAGATGGTGAATCCCTCTATGAAGCTTGGGAAAGATACAAGCAGCTGACCAAAAGATGTCCATCTGACATGTTTTCAGAATGGACCATATTAGATATATTCTATTATGGTCTCTCTGAATTTTCGAAAATGTCACTGGACCATTCTGCAGGTGGATCTATTCACCTAAAGAAAACGCCTGAAGAGGCTCAAGAACTCATTGACATGGTTGCAAACAACCAATTCATGTACACCTCTGAGAGGAATTCCGTGAATAATAGGATACCTCAGAAGAAAGGAGTTCTTGAAATTGATGCTCTGAATGCCATATTGGCTCAGAACAAAGTGTTGACTCAACAGGTCAACATGATCTCTCAAAATCTGAATGGACTGCAACATGCATCCAACAGTACTAGAGAGGCAGCTTCTGAAGAAGCTTATGATCCTAAAAACCCTGTCATGGCAGAGGTTAATTACATGGGTGAACCTTATGGAAACACCTATAACCCATCATGGAGAAATCATCCAAATTTCTCATGGAAGGATCAACAAAAGCCTCAACAAGGCTTTAACAATGGTGGACGCAATAGGCTAAGCAATAGCAAGCCATATCCATCATCTTCTCAGCAACAGACAGAGAATTCTGAACAAAACACTTCCAATTTAGCCAATATTGTCTCTGATCTGTCAAAGGCCACTTTCAGTTTCATGAATGAAACAAGATCCTCCATCAGAAATTTGGAGGCACAAGTGGGCCAGCTGAGTAAGAAAGTCATTGAAACTCCTCCCAGTATTCTCCCAAGCAATACAGAAGAAAATCCAAAAGGAGAGTGCAAGGCCATTGATGTGATCAATGTGGCCGAATGCACAAGAGAGGAGGAGGACGAAAATCCTAGTGAGGAAGACCTCCTGGGACGTCCCTCAAGCAAGAAGGAGTTTCCTATTAAGGATCCAAAGGAATTTGAGGCCCATACAGAGACCATAGAGATTCCATTAAATCTCCTTCTGCGATTCATGAGCTCTGAAGACTATTCTTCCTCTGAAGAGGATGAAGATGTGACTGGAGAGCAAGTTGCTCAATATTTAGGAGCTATCATGAAGCTGAATGCCAAGTTGTTTGGTAATGAGACTTGGGAAAGTGAACCTCCCTTGCTCATTAGTGAACTAGATACTTGGATTCAGAAAACTCTACCTCAAAAGAAACAAGATCCTGGCAAGTTCTTAGTACCTTGTACCATTGGCACCATGAGCTTTGAAAAAGCTCTATGTGATCTAGGGTCAGGGATAAATCTTATGCCACTCTCTGTAATGGAGAAGCTAGGGATCATTGAGGTACAACCTGCCTTGTTCTCATTACAATTGGTAGATAAGTCATTGAGACAAGCTTATGGAATAGTAGAGGACGTGCTAGTAAAGGTTGAAGGCCTTTACATCCCTGCTGATTTCATAATCTTAGACACTAGGAAGGAAGAGGATGATTGCATCATCCTTGGAAGACCTTTCCTAGCCACAGCAGAAGCTGTGATAGATGTCAACAGAGGTGAGTTAGTCCTTCAATTGAATGGGGACTACCTTGTGTTTAAGGCACATGGCCATCCCTCTATGACAGAAGAGAGTAAGCATGAAGAGCTTCTCTCAGTTCAGAGTCAAGAAGAACCCACACAGTCAAACTCTAAGTTTGGTGTTGTGAGGCCACAACCAAACTCTAAGTTTGGTGTTAAGACCCCATATCCAAACTCTAAGTTTGGTGTTGGGACTACACTAACATTAACCTGATCACCTTGTGGCTCCATGAGAGCCACTGTCAAGCTATTGACATTAAAGAAGCGCTTGTTGGGAGGCAACCCAATTTTATTTATCTAATTTTTATTTTGTTTTATTGTTATTTTATGTTTTATTAGGTACATGATCATGAGGAGTCACGAAAAAAAATCAAAAAAATTAAAAAACAGAGTCAAAAACAGAAGAAAAAATTTTTCACCCTGGAGGACACACAGGCTGGCGTTCAACGCCAGTAAGATGCATCTGGCTGGCGTTCAACGCCAGAACAGAGCACCATTCTGGCGCTGAACGCCAGAAACAAGCAACATCCTGGCGCTGAACGCCAGGAATGTGCCCAGAGAAGAAAAGCTGGCGCTAAACGCCAGCAACAAGCATGAAACTGGCGTTCAACGCCAGAAACATGCTTTACATGGGCGTTGAACGCCCAGAACGTGCACCAATGGGCGTTTAAACGCCAGAATGGTGTGCCAAGACATTTTACATGCCTATTTGGTGCAGGGATGGAATTCCTTGACACCTCAAGATCCTGTGGACCCCACAGGATCACCTCAGGATCTGTGGACCCCACAGGATCCCCACCTACCATATTCCCACCTTACCTTTTAATCCTAATCACACTCTCCTAATCCTATTTCACTCTTCCCCATATCACACTTCCCAAAACCCTTCACCAATCACCTCAATTCCTCTTCCCAATTGCCCCTTCACCACTCACATCAATCCACTCTTCCCCATAAACCCCACCTACCTTCATAAAATTCAAAATCAATTTCCCACCCATTCCCACCCAAAATGGCCGAACATACACCCTCCCCTCTCCCTATAAATACCCTTCCATTCTACTTCATTTTCACACAACACTAACCCATCTTCTCCCCCTTAGCCGAACCTACCTATCTCCCTCTCTACAATATTTTCTTCTTCTTCTTCTTCTCTTCTTTTCTTTCTTGCTCGAGGGCGAGCAAAAATTTTATGTTTGGTGTGGTAAAAGCATAAGCTTTTTGTTTTTCCATTACCATCAATGGCACCTAAGGCCGGAGCATCCTCTAAAAAAGGGAAAGGGAAGACAAAAGCTTCCACCTCCGAGTCATGGGAGATGGAAAGATTCATCTCCAAGAGCCATCAAGACCACTTCTATGATATTGTGGCAAAGAAGAAGGTGATCCCCGAGGTCCCTTTCAAGCTCAAAAAGAATGAGTATCCGGAAATCCGACATGAAATCCAAAGAAGAGGTTGGGAAGTCCTTACCAACCCCATGCAACAAGTCGGAATATTGATGGTTCAAGAGTTCTATGCCAATGCATGGATCACTAGGAACCATGATCAAAGTATGAACCCGAATCCAAAGAACTATCTCACAATGGTTCGGGGGAAATACTTAGATTTTAGTCCGGAAAATGTGAGATTGGCGTTTCACTTGCCCATGATGCAAGGAGATGAACGCCCCTACACTAGAAGGGTCAACTTTAACCAAAGGTTGGACCAAGTCCTTATGGACATATGTGTGGAAGGAGCTCAGTGGAGAATAGATTCCAAAGGCAAGCCAGTTCAACTAAGAAGACTGGATCTCAAGCCTATGGCTAGAGGATGGTTGGAGTTCATTCAACGCTCCATCATTCCTACTAGCAACCGATCTGAAGTTACTGTGGATCGGGCCATCATGATCCATAGCATCATGATTGGAGAGGAAGTAGAAGTTCATGAGGTCATCTCCAATGAACTCTACAAAATAGCCGATAAGTCCTCCATCATGGCAAGGCTAGCTTTTCCTCACCTTATTTGCCATCTGTGTTACTAAGCTGGAGTCATCATAGAAGGAGATACCCCCATTGAATAGGATAAGCCCATCACCAAGAAGAGGATGGAGCAAGCAAGAGAAACCATGCACGGCTCTCAAGAAGTGCATGAGGAAGCTCATCATCAACAAATTCCTGAGATGCCTCAAGGGATGCACTTCCCTCCCAATAACTATTGGGAGCAACTCAACACCTCCTTAGAAGATTTGAGCCACAATGTGGAACAATTAAGGGTGGAACATCATGAGCACTCCATCATTCTCCAAGAAATAAGAGAAGATCAAAGAGCAATGAGGGAGGAGCAACAAAGGCAAGGAAGGGACATAGAAGAGCTTAAGGACATTGTTGGTCCTTCAAGAAGAAGACGCCACTAAAGGTGGATTCATTCCTTGTTCTTTATTTCTTTCTGTTTTCGGTTTTTAATATTGTGTTTATCTATGTTTTGTGTCTCTACTTCATGATCATTAGTATGTAACCATGCCTTAAAGCTATGAATAAAATCCATTAATCCTTCACCTCTCTTAAATGAAAAATGTTTTAATTCAAAAGAACAAGAAGTATATGAATTTCGAATTTATCCTTGAATTTAATTTAATTATATTGATGTGGTGACAATACTTTTTGTTTTCTGAATGAATGATTGAACAATGCATATGTCTTTTGATCTTGTTGTTTATGAGTGTTAAAATTGTTGGCTCTTGAAAGAATGATGAACAAAGAGAAATGTTATTGAGGATCTGAAAAAATCATGAAATTGATTCTTGAAGCAAGAAAAAGAAGTGAAAAGCAAAAGCTTGTGCGGAAAAAAAAAATATTTAGAAAGAAAAAGAAGGAGCAGTAGAAAAAGCCAATAGCCCTTAAAACCAAAAGGCAAGGGTAAAAAGGATCCAAGGCTTTGAGCATCAATGGATAGGAGGGCCCAAGGAAATTAAATCCAGGCCTAAGTGGCTAAATCAAGCTGTCCCTAACCATGTGCTTGTGTCATGAAGGTCCAAGTGAAAAGCTTGAGACTGAGTGGTTAAAGTCGTGATCCAAAGCAAAAGAGTGTGCTTACGAGCTCTGGACACCACTAACTGTGGACTCTAGCAAAGCTAAGTCACAATCTGAAAAGGTTCACCCAGTTATGTGTCTGTGGCATTTATATATGCGGTGGTAATACTGGAAAACAAAATGCTTAGGGCCACGGCCAAGACTCATAAGTAGCTGTGTTCAAGAATCAACATGCTTAACTAGGAAAGTCAATAACACTATCCGAAATTCTAAGTTCCCAGAGACGCCAATCACTCTGAACTTCAAAGGAAAAAGTAAGATGCCAAAACTATTCAGAAGCAAAAAGCTACAAGTCCCGCTCATCTAATTATAATTAATATTCATTGATATTCTGGAATTTATAGTATATTCTCTTCTTTTATCCTATTTGATTTTCAGTTGCTTGGGGACAAGCAACAATTTAAGTTTGGTGTTGTGATGAGCGGATAATTTATACGCTTTTTGGCATTGTTTTTAGATAGTTTTTAGTAAGTTTAAGCTACTTTTAGGGATGTTTTCATTAGTTTTTATGTTAAATTCACATTTCTGGACTTTACTATGAGTTTGTGTGTTTTTCTGTGATTTCAGGTAAATTCTGGCTGAAATTGAGGGACTTGAGCAAAACTCTGAAAAAGGCTGACAAAAGGACTGCTGATGCTGTTGGAAAGTAGACATCCAGAGCTTTCCAACAATATATAATAGTCCATACTTTATTCGAATATTGACGACGTAACTTGGCGTTGAACGCCAAGTACAAGCTGCTGTCTGGAGTTAAACGCCAGAAAAATGTCATGATCCGGAGTTGAACGCCCAAAACACGTTATAACTCGGAGTTCAACTCCAAGAAAAGCCTCAGCTCGTGGATAGATCAAGCTCAGCCCAAACATACACCAAGTGGGCCCCGGAAGTGAATTTATGCATCAACTACTTACTCATGTAAACCCTAGTAGCTAGTCTAGTATAAATAGGATAAGTTACTATTGTATTAGACATCTTTGGTCTCAGTTTTGTTTTATTCTTCATCTTAGGAGACTATTGATCACATTCAGGGGGCTGGCCATTCGGCCATGCCTGAACCTTTTACTTATGTATTTTCAACGGTGGAGTTTCTGCACACCATAGATTAAGGGTGTGGAGCTCTGCTGTACCTCAAGTTTCAATGCAATTCTATTTTCTTTTATTCAAATATCTCTTATTCTTATTCCAAGATATTCATTCGTACCCAAGAACATGATGAATGTGATGATTATGTGACGCTCATTATCATTCTCACTTATGAACGCGCGTGATTGACAACCACTTCCGTTCTACATGCAACAGAGCTTGAATGTGTATCTCTTAGATTCCCCAACAGAATCTTCGTGGTATAAGCTAGATAGATGGCGGCATTTATGAGGATCCGAAAAGTCTCACCTTGTCTGTGGTATTCCGAGTAGGATCCTGGGAATCCGGAAAGTCTAACCTTGTCTGTGGTATTCCGAGTAGGATTCCGGTAATGAATGACTGTGACGTGCTTCAGACTCGCAAGTGCTGGGCGTTAGTGACAGACGCAAAAGAATCAAGGGATTCTATTCCAGTAGGAGCGGGAACCAACCAGTGATTAGCCGTGCTGTGACAGAGCGCGTGAGCGTAGTTTTCACTGCGAGGATGGGATGTAGCCTTCGGCCAGTGTGATGCCTCCAGACGATTAGCCATGCGAGTGACAGCCGCAGAGGACCATTTTCCCGAGAGGATTCAAAGTAGCCATCGTCGAACGGTGAACCCCTATACACAGCTTGCCATGGAAAGGAGTAAGAAGGATTGAGTTGAAGCAGTAGGAAAGTAGGCGTCCTTGAGCCATACAGTATCTCCATATGCTTATCTGAAATTCCCACCAATGAATCTGCATAAGTATCCCTTTTATTATTTCTTTTTATTATTTGATTTTCTAAATTCCATAATTTTATCTGCCTAACTGAGATCTACAAGGTGACCATAGCTTGCTTCATACCAACAATCTCTGTGGGATCGACCCTTACTCGCGTAAGGTTTATTACTTGGACGACCCAGTACACTTGCTGGTTAGTTGAACGGAGTTGTGTCCACTCGTGCCAATTTCAAATTCCATAAAAGTACAACTTAAAGAATATGGATCACAATTTCGTCCACCATGGCCTTAGACAGATCAAAGACTATATTTGCTAAGTTAGAGGTGTTCTGCTCAGAATTCTCTGTCTGTTGCTGAGAAGATGATGGAAAAGGCTTGCCATTGCAAAACCTGTTTCTTCTACCATTATTAAAGCCTTGTTGAGGCTTTTGTTGATCCTTCCATAAGAAATTTAGATGATTTCTCCATGAAGAATTATAGGTGTTTCCATAAGGTTCACCCATGTAATTTACCTCTGCCATTGCAGGGTTTTCAGGATCATAAGCTTCTTCTTCAGAAGATGCCTCTTTTGTAATGTTGGATGCATTTTGCCATCCATTTAGACTTTGAGAAATCATGTTGACTTGTTGAGTCAACATTTTGTTCTGAGCCAATATGGAATTCAGAGCATCAATTTCAAGAACTCTCTTCCTCTGAGGCGTCCTATTATTCACGGAGTTCCTCTCAGAAGTGTACATGAATTGGTTATTTGCAACCATTTCAATAAGTTCCTGAGCTTCTGTAGGCGTTTTCTTTAGGTGAATGGATCCACCTGCAGAATGATCCAGTGACATCTTAGAGAACTCAGACAGACCATAATAGAATATATCTATCATGGTCCATTCTGAAAACATGTCAGAAGGACACTTTTTTGTCATCTGCTTGTATCTTTCCCAAGCTTCATAGAGGGATTCACCATTTTTTTGCTTGAAGGTCTGAACATCCACTCTAAGCTTGCTCAGCTTTTGAGGAGGAAAGAATTTAACCAAGAAGGCTGTGACCAGCTTATCCCAAGAGTCCAGGCTATCCTTAGGTTGTGAGTCCAACCATGTTCTAGCTCTGTCTCTTACAGCAAAAGGGAAAAGCATGAGCTTGTAGACTTCAGGATCTACTCCATTAGTCTTAACAGTCTCACAGAACTGCAAGAACTCAGTTAAAAACTGGTAGGGATCTTCTGATGGAAGTCCATGACACTTGCAGTTTTGTTGCATTAGAGCAACTAGTTGAGGTTTCAGCTCAAAATTATTTGCTCCAATGGCAGGAATTGAGATGCTTCTTCCATCAAACTTGGACGTAGGTGTAGTATAATCACCAAGCATCCTCCTTGCATTATTGTTGTTGGGTTCGGCTGCCATATCCTTTTCTTGTTCGAAAATTTCAGTAAGGTTGTCTTTGGATTGTTGTAATTTAGCTTCTCTTAGTTTCCTTTTCAGAGTCCTTTCAGGTTCAGGATCAGCTTCAACAAAAATGCCTTTTTTCCTTGTTCCTGCTCATATGAGAAAGAAAAGAACAGAAAAGGAAGAGGAATCCTCTATGTCACAGTATAGAGATTCCTTTATGTTAGTAGAAGAAGAAAGGGAATAAGAGTGAAGAAGAATGAATAATCCAAACACAAGGGTGAGGATAGGAGTAGAGATTTGAGATGAAGAGAAGTATTAGTAAATGAATAAATAAATAGAATAAGATGAGAGAGAGAAGTTTTCGAAAATAATTTTTGAAAAGGAGTTAGTGCATGTTTGGGCGCCATTATTTTGTTAAAAAAAGATCTTTTTTCAATGAAAAAAGATCTTTTTTATTTTTTAATGTGTTTGGCGAATTTCTAGTAGTAAAAGTAAAAGAACTAGTAAAATAAAAAAAGGATCTTTTTTGAGAAGCTGTAATTTACATCTTTTTTTAAAGATCTTTTTTCCTTTAAAAAAAGATGTTTTTCATGTAATAAATAAACAAAAAAGTACTTTTATACTATTATACCCAAACATAATTGATAAATAAAAAGACCTTTTTACATGAGATATCCAAACATAAAATTACTTTTACTTCTCTATAAGATCTTTTAAAAAAAAGATAACTCAAAAAAAGATCTTTTCTTAAAAGCTCACCCAAACAAGCCCTTAATGATTTTCGAAAATTAAAGGTGAAATAAAATTAAAATTAAAATTCAAAACAAACAATTAATTAAAAGAATTTTGAAAAGGAAGGAGAAATTTTCGAAAATTAGAGAGGAAAAAGTAGTTAGGTGGTTTTGAAAAAGATAAGAAACAAACAAGAAGATAAGAAGATATTTTGAAATCAAATTTTTGAAAAAGATAAAATTTTGAAAAAGAGATGATAAAAAGATATGATTAAAAAGATATGGTTAGAAAAGATTTAATTTTTAAAATTAAAATTAATTACTTGACTAACAAGAAACTAAAAGATATGATTCTAGAATTTAAAGATTAAACCTTTCTTAACAATAAAGTAACAAACTTCAAATTTTTGAATCAATCACATTAATTGTTAGTAAAGCCTTTGAAAATCATGAGTTAAAGATAAGAAAAAGATTTTAAAATTCAAATTAAAAATTTTCAAAAAAAATAGTAAGAAAAATGAAAAAGAATTGATTTTTGAAAAAGTTTTGAAAAGATAAGATTTTTAAAATTGAAAATTTGACTTGACTTATAAGAAATAGCTAAGTTTTAAAAATTTTTGACTAAGTCTACTCAAATTTTCGAAATTTTGAGAGAAATAAAGAAAAGATATTTTTATTTTTGAATTTTTAATGAGGAGAGAGAAAAACACAAATATGACCCATAACTTGAAAATTTTGGATCAAAACACTTAATGCATGCAAGAACACTATGAATGTCAAGATGAACACCAAGAATACTTTGAAGATCATGATGAACATCAAGAACATATTTTTGAAAAATTTTTTATGCAAAGAAAATATGCAAGACACCAAACTTAGAAATCTTTAATGCTTAGACACTATGAATGCAAAAATACACATGAAAAATATCATACAAACAAAACAAGAAAATTTAAAGATCAAACAAGAAGACTTACCAAAAACAACTTGAAGATCATGAAGAACACTATGAATGCATGAATTTTCGAAAAATACAAGAACAAGATGAATGTGCAATTGACACCAAACTTAAAACATGACACAAGACTCAAACAAGAATCACAAAATATTTTTTGTTTTTATGATTTTATGAATTTTTTGTATTTTCTTTTATTATTTTCGAAAAATATATAGGAAAAAGAAAATAAGAAATTCAAAATTTTTAAGAAGAATTCCAGGAATCTTTCAATGTTAGCCTAAAGCTCCAATCCAAGGGTTGGACATGGCTTAATAGCCAGTCAGCTTTAGGATGGCATTACATGCATTGAGGGGATTAGTTGAAGTCTCATTCCAAAAGGATTTGGATATGGCTTTACAGCCAGCTATGATTCAACATGCTTCATGAAACTCTAGAATCCATTCTTAAAAATTCTGAAGCCATAGAATGATTTATTTTTAATTAAATTTTTTTTTTCGAAAATAGGGATAAATTTTTTTGAAAATTTTTTGAAAACAAAACAAAAAGAAAATTACCTAATCTGAGCAACAAGATGAACCGTCAGTTGTCCAAACTCGAACAATCCCCGGCAAAGGCGCCAAAAACTTGGTGCACAAAATTGTGATCTCTAATAATGGCATTCAACTTGGTATGCGCGTTTATAACTCAGCACTTTCTTCACAACCTCGCACAACTAACCAGCAAGTACACTGGGTCGTCCAAGTAATAAACCTTACGTGAGTAAGGGTCGATCCCACGGAGATTGTTGGTATGAAGCAAGCTATGGTCATCTTGAAATTCTGAGTTAGGCGGATAATATATGGTTATGGAGTTTTTGAATAATAATAATAAATAACAGAAAATAAAGATAGAAATACTTATGTAAATCATTGATGGGAATTTCAGATAGGCGTATGAAGATGTTGTGCTCCTTCTGAATCTCTGCTTTCCTACTACCTTCAACCAATCCTTCTTACTCCTTTCCATGGCAAGCTGTATGTAGGGCATCACCGTTGTCAATGGCTACATCCCATCCTCTCAGTGAAAAAGGTCCAAATGCTCTGTCACAGCATGGCTAATCATCTGTCGGTTCTTGATCATGCCGGAATAGAATCCATTGATTCTTTTACGTTTGTCATCACGCCCAACAATCGCGAGTTTGAAGCTCGTCACAGTCATTCAATCCCTAAATCCTACTCGAAATACCACAGACAAGGTTTAGACTTTTCGGATTCTCATGAATGCCGCCATCAATTCTAGCTTATACCACGAAGATTCTGATTAAGGAATCCAAGAGATATGTGCCCGGCCTAAGGTAGAACGGAAGTGGTTGTCAGTCACGCGTTCATAGGTGAGAATGATGATGAGTGTCATAAATTATCACATTCATCATGGTGAAGTGCAATGAATATCTTAGAATAGGAATAAACTGAATTGAATAGAAAATAGTAGTAATTGCATTAAAACTCGAGGTACAGCAGAGCTCCACACCCTTAATCTATGGTGTGTAGAAACTCCACCGTTGAAAATACATAAGTGATGGTGGTCCAAGCATGGCTGAATGGCCAGCCCCCAAAACGTGATCACAGGATCAAAAATACAATCCAGGATTCAGGATGTCTAATACAATAGTAAAATGTTCTATTTATACTAGACTAGCTACTAGGGTTTACAGAAGTAAGTAATTGATGTAGAAATCCACTTCTCGGGTCCACTTGGTGTGTGCTTGGGTTGAGCTTGAGCTTTACACGTGTAGAGGCTTCTTTTGGAGTTGAACGCCAAGTTGTAACGTGTTTTTGGCGTTCAACTCTGGTTCGTGACGTGTTTCTGGCGTTTGACACCAGAATGCAACATGGAACTGGCATTGAGCACCAGTTTACATCATCTAATCTCAAATAAAGTATGGACTATTATATATTGCTGGAAAGGTCTAGATGTCTATTTTCCAACGCTGTTGATAGCGCACCATTTGGAGTTCTGTAGCTGCCGAAAATCTATTTCGAGTGCAGGGAGGTCAGAATCCAACAGTATCAGCTGTCCTTTGTCAACCTTCTTATCAGAGTTTTGTTCAGGTCCCTCAATTTCAGCCAGAAAATACCTGAAATCACAGAAAAACACACAAACTCATAGTAAAGTCTAGAAATATAAATTTAGCATAAAAACTGATGAAAACATCTGTAAAAGTAGCTAGATCCTTTTAAAAACTACTTAAAAACAATGCCAAAAAGCGTATAAATTATCCGCTCATCAGTTCTTAACTTAAAAACCATGTTCCAATTTACAGCCTTCAAACAAGTTTAATACAAAAATTTTAATTTAAATTAGTGAAATTTTTCAAAAATAGGGTCTTAAAAAGAAACTTATTATTTTTCAACCAAGTAGTACTTAAATGCAAACAATCAACTACACATGCAATCTATTATGCAATGCAACAATGAACTAACAAAGAAAACTAAACATTGGTGTTGAGATAGGAAATAACTAACTCATGGAGATCGGTATCAAACTCCCCACACTTAAAGATTGCACCATCCTCAGTGCATGCTAAGATGTGCAAGTGGACGAGCTGCTACAACTGATGCTTTTCTCCAAAGAATGTGCAAATGGACTTGTCTCCCATCCCATTGAGAAGCTTTTCCTTTCCCTTCTTTGGTGGCCATCCTGAAAGAAGAGAAAAAGAGGAAAAGAAACCCAGAAATAAAGATAAGAAAATAAATACAGTATGGGTGGGTTAATGCCAAATAATAACGGTCTCAATTACATGGTAGCTACAACATGCAAGTGAGAAAACAATAAATGGCATATCAATAGTGCAAAAAGTGCAAAAATAGGGAGATAGTGTGGGTAATATAAGGTAGTATAAGTGCATATCAATCTAAATGGAATGCAAGTATCATAAAAGAATAGCATTGACTTATGAATAATAATACCTAATCAGAATAAAAAAAGTCATGAAGTACCAGAATAATTCAAGAAAAGATGCAACAGTTGAATAAGAGAATTTTAACACCAATGGAAAAATAATAAATTTAGAAAAGAAAATAAAAATATGCACAAAATTAAAATGCAATGAATGAAAGTATGCAAACAAATTAAGTAAAATAGAATGAAAGTGAAGAAGGATGAGAAGTTAAAGGGATGAAGAAGAAGAAAGTAAGAAAGGAGGAAGAAAGAAGAAAGAAGGAAGAAGAAAGAAATAAGAAGGGAGAAGAAAAGATTAGGATTGGGGAAGAAAAGATAAGATTTCTGGCACTGATCTGGATAAGTTGTGCGGCGCAGGTGACGCGGACGCGTGGAGCACGCATTCGCGTGGCTCACGCTATTTTCAAGTGACGCGGACGCGTCGGTCATGCAAACGCGTGACTTGATTTGTGCTAGTGGTGCGAGAGCAGCCTCACGTTTGCGCAACTCTCTGTCTCAAACGCATATTGCCAAAATTTAGGGTGACGCATGTGCGTGGGTGACGCGCACGTGTGCATGGCCTTTCTTTTAAAATGACGCGAACGCATGGGGCACGCATTCGCGTGGTAGGGCTTGTGCTTCTAGCATGGTTCCAGCCCCACTCCATCACAACTTGCTGCCATACACCCATTTACGTCGATTTCGCGGGGTCACGCGTACGCGTGGGTGACGCGCACGCGTGGAAGGCTGGATTCGCAAAGGACGCGGACGCGTCAGGGACGCGTTCACGTGAGCATGTTTGTGCCTGAGGCACGCCACCAGCCACGCTCCCGCGTGACTTTCTGTTCAATTCCCTTTTATCGCTAATTCTCCTTTGACGCAGACGCGTTAGCGACGCTGGCGCGTCGCGTGCTTCCTCTCTTTTTTTATGCAGAATGCAAATGCAAATGCAGATGAATATGCAGAAATTATGAATGAACACGAATAAAAATAAAATAAAATAAAACTAAGAACAAAAAGGAAAGAATATACCATGGTGGGTTGTCTCCCACCTAGCACTTTTAGTTAAAGTCCTTAAGTTGGACATTTGGTGAGTCCCTTGTCATGGTGGCTTGTGCTTGTACTGATCCTTGAATCCCACCAATGTTTGTAATTCCATTGGCCTCCGGGATCCCAAACTAGGTGCATACAGCCTTCAAGCAAGTTAAAGCAAGTGATTAGGCTCCAGGAATGTTGATTGTTAGAATGAATTCCGGGGTCCCAAACCTTGCTTTTGCACCCGTCTTCATGTTGATCATTATTGTTCCAACCGGGTGGTAAGCAATCCGAATTCTCACTAAGGCATCCAAACAGCTTCCTAGACCCGTACAATTTAGTATTCTTCCAACCATGATAATTCAGCCATGAGCTTCCTACCACAATGAACCTAGGATTTTGTTGCCAACCACTGACAATCTTCCTCTTACTCTTAAAGCCACAAAGAGCTCTAAGCTGACCATCTGTCTCAAGTAAAGCATATTCAAGTGAGCTAATTAAGCTTAGAGATGAAGATTTACCCACTTGAATGAAGGAATGGATGGTGATGGCTTCGGGGAAGAGGTCTCCAACAACTGTGTAAGGTGATTTCCAGTTCCATTCCCTTGGGTTCTTCCTTGACAATTTCTACCTCTTTGCAAGCCTCTTCAACTTCAACCGCTTCCTCTTGGTAATTTTCTTCCAGTTTAATCTTTTCTGCATTGCCTACCAAGAGCATGGGAGGCTGTGGTTCTTCTTCTTTAATCTCCATCTCCTGATCAACCTCTGTAAAGTCTTCAACCATGATCTACCTTAGAGGTTGTACGCCCTCCTCCACAATAATTTCAAGCTCTTTGAAGGGAGGTTCTATAACTTGAGGTTCCCATGGTGATTCTGCATCTCCTAAGTCTTCAACTACTTCCTCTTCTGCGATAATTTTGGCTTCCTCCACTTGCTCCAAGACAAAATCAGACTCCTCCTTAATGTCTTCCCTCACAAATTTTAAAACTACTTTTTTGCCGTCAAAGGTCTCCACTACCTTCACCTTTAGGGCCTCCTCAAGCTTCTTATGAAGTATGGATTCGCGAAGATGATTCCTTCTTTCTTGTTCCATGTCAATAGCATTACTGGGATCATCTTGCTCTTGGATTGATAAATGTAGGTGCTCTACCATGGAGGGTGGTGATAGGCTGGAGAGATCATTATGTGGTTGAAAAGGGAGTGCACTATTACTTGAAGGTTGATTGTTGGAGGTATTCGATGGTCCAATCTGGGAGATGAGAGCGTGTATAGCAGAGGTCAGACTGACAAGCGTGCTTTCCATGGTCTTTTGTCCCTGTGCATAATTTTGAAGCATCTCGTCATAGGAAGTTGAAGGGGAGCAAGTGTTTTGGGATTGGGGTGGTTTTATGTATGGTTCATATGGGTCATATGGTGGTTGGTATTATGGATACGGGTTAGGGTCATATGGTGGTGTTTGGTGTTAAGGGGCTTGTGAGTATGGTGGTTCAAAATTACGTGGAGAAGGGGGTTCATAGGTATTTTGTGGTGGGTGTTGATTGTCACGAAGAGGTCCACCATAACCATTGTCTTGGTGCGTATCATAGAATGGTTGTTGATAGTGCCTTGGAGGTGGTTGTTGCCAAGAGGGTTGATTAAATCCTTGTGACTCCTCCCATCTTTGATTGTCCCATCAATGACCCAAGCTTTCATTGTAATCTCCTCTTCATGTAACATGATTGTAACTAAACTCATAGCCAAAGGGGTGAGAATTCATAGTAGCTAATAAAAATTAAAAACAAAAATAAAAATAAATAAACAAGCAAAAAGCAATTATTTACAATAACCAATAATAAGGCACACGTTTGTAATTCCCCGGCAACGGCGCCATTTTGACGGTCGAATTTTTGACGGTTTAGAAATTCACAAGAATATAATCGCGTTGTAAATATAGTTTCTAAACCAACAGAGAATCTTTTCGTACAAAAGTTTGGTTGTCACAAGTAACAAAACCCAATAAAATTTATAACTGAAGTATTCAAACCTCGGGCCGTCTTCTCAAGGAATTGTAGGGAAGTATGATTTATTATTGGTTATGGAAAACAATATTTTTTGTTTTTGAAAGGTTGAACAGGGAAAATAAATTGCAGGAAAAATAAATTAATAACTAGAAAAACTCTTGACAGGATATAAAAACTGAACGTCATATCCTAGTTATCCTTATCAATTATGATGAGAATTGGATTTTGCTCCCATCTTGTTAATCTCTAACTATGAAGGTAAGTTAAGTGGATGAATCAATTTGATTCCTGATATCCTAGTCAATTCCTAAGAAAAGATTAGAGTTATTGGAATTCAAATTTATTGACAAAGATAACAATTATCAATCACAATGAGTTTGATAACTCAAGTGTCTCCAATTCATCAATTAAAGCCAAGAATATAAAAAGCTAAGTAAAAATTGTAACACCCCAAGTTTCATACTATCGTGGAGGTCTTTAAAATAAGGTGCCACACTTGACCAAGAAAAAGAATGACTTAATTGTTATGCAAGGCAGGAGGAAATGCGCGTAGAGCGGAAAATGAGTAGCACTAAAACGTTTGAATTTTTAAAAGACATCTTAACCATGAGTACGTTTCAAAATAAAAATACTTATAGGAAATCTAAAATAGGAAAGAAACTAACTACGTCCTAAACTAATCTCGTCGAAGAGGCTCCCATACTTGCGTCCTATCCTATCCTTGATCAGGAGTCTTCAGTTATTCACGAATCGAGGTACCAGGGGTCTCCCTCCAACACCCTTTCGCGCAGTGAAGACCCGGTTCCGCTGCGTGGGGTGACTCAAAACTCGACGGGGTGCCGAAGTGGGGGAATAGGGCACGTATTCCACCTTTGGACTTCCGCAAGGGTTCAACTCCTCCTCTGGATCCTCCTCCATGGTGTCTTCCTTCTGGCCAGGGTTGTCGGACTCCTCTCCCTCGGCCTCGGAGTCGGACTCGAGGTGTACCACCTTAGGTGACCGCTTTCCAGATGTCGAAGCATTCCTATCTAGGAAGGTTACGATGGGCAGTTGGGGTCCTTCTTCCACGGGTTCTCGACCTAAATAGATAGTCTGGAGCACGGTAGTAGTGGTCGCAACTACCCACGCGTGCTTCGAGGGGTCATACTCAGAAGTTACCCTCGGGGGGCACTGCGTCGTCTCTATCCGCTGTGCCATGTTCCTCTAGAGACAGTATGGGAAAAGAAAGGGAGTGAGAACCTAGCGTCTCAGTAGGAGTGCTATGCAACACCTCCATATCCATCTCCAGCCCACGTGCGGGATTTAAAAAAAACAAGCGTATAACATGGCATGTAATATGTATCTTTCTTGTAAAAACATGTGTGCAAAAAGAAAGAAATAGAAGGATAACATCTTAAGTAACATCAACATAATCATCATTAAATCTAAAGAAAAACATAAACATCAAACTTTCATTCATGCTTTCTTAACTTTTAACTTTTATGGAAGGTATTGAGCTCAAACCGGTATAAATGAGAGTCCCCTTCCCTTACCGAAGGTTCTTATCTCGAATGTCTTGGCGATCACCTTCCCTTACCGAAGGATCATCTCGATCGATCACCCTCCCTTATCGAGGGATCATCTCGATATCTTATCTTTGGGGGTCACCTTCCCTTACCGAAGGATCACTCCCTCAGTTCAATTTACAATCAAGGTTATTTAGACATACACAAGAAAAGAGTTATATCAACAAAGATATCTTATTATATAAAATTGATGGGAGTTCCCTTCCCTTACCGAAGGTTCCCAAAGGTTTGCCGATCACCTTCCCTTACCGAAGGATCATCTCGATTATCTTGTCTTTGGGGGTCACCTTCCCTTACCGAAGGATCATTCCCTCAGTTCTTTAACAAGTAGGGTTATTTAGGCATATACAAGAATGGATCATGCAAGAGGAGAGACATGTATCATGATAAAAATAAGCATGTTTGAATAAGATTTTATACGAAAGTAGGTACTCTCGTCCCTAGAGGGGTATTAATAATATAAAATAAATGTACATTATAAAAGATAGGATATTTTAAATAGTTGAATAAAATAGTTATAAGAGAGCATGTACTTTTTAACTCAAGGAAATATTAATATTAATCTAATGGTATAAAAGTCAAAATAATTTCATGTAATAAAGTGAGGGATATTAATTAGCTGAATAAAACAATTATAAAGAAACATGTACTCTTGACCCTAAGAAGATATTAATGATATAATGTATAAAATATAATCTAAGTGCATATTGTAAGAAAGTGGGTATTTGAATTACTTGGATTAGATATTTTAAGAAGCATGTACCCTTGATCTTTAAAATAAAAGAGTAATGATAACATAATAATATAAGGGGTCATTTAGTTGCATATAATAAAATAGGGTTCTTTGAACAAGACACAAAAAGGAGCATGTACTCTCAACATTAAAAGAATAATAATGATGTAACGGTATCAAAGGTCATGTAAAGGCACATAGTAAAATTATGGAATGTTAAATAATTTAATAAAACATCTTAAAGGGACATGTACTCTCAACATGAAAGGAATGAATGGTAATTAAAAGGTCATGCAAATGCACATAGAAAAGATATGGGATACATATTAATGGATTCAAGAGGGTATAATTGACATAATAGATAATCATGCTCAGTGTAGATGGGAGATAAGCAAAGAATAATTCATGCCATAAAATACATGAAAGATGATAGTCATGCATGGATGGAAGAAAATAAAACAGAGCATACTACATGCCAACATAAGTAAGAAAGGCATAATTCCCTACTCTTTTTCCTAACGCTTTTTTGAGCTTGCCTCTTATGTTTGCCCACAGAATATTATTTCTTTGTAGAGAGAGAAGGGAGAGGATTAGTGTTTGAGAGGAGTGACTTTCTACCTATGGGTGCTCCCTTATTTATATACGTTTGGGGGTGGGGTGGTTGGGATATTTTAAATTTCAAACTGAGGGTGGTTACTAGGTTCCTATCCAAAATTCTAATCTTATCTCCTAACCGATTTTCAAACTTCGAAATTTAATTTTGTTTCTAGAAGGGGTAGTTGTTACATTATCACCCCCATAAAAAAAGAATTTGTCCCCAAATTCTACATCATAATTTGGTCGATAAAGGTCATTAGTGGGATGCATAGTGATTTGGACATGGGTTAGCTCATCTTACTAGTAGCGGAGAGAGATATGAACGAAAGAAAAGCACCAGTATCATCTAGGATGGTTAAAAGGATTCCATTAATTGTGCATTTACCCTTGTTTCGATCTTCTGACTCGTGGACTTCCTCGCCGCTGAGGGCAAAGACTCGCCCTTGACGCTGCGGTGGATTGGCAGGGGATGGGAGAACTGCTGGGCATTCCCTGGCGATATGCCCCGGCTGAGAACACCGGAAACAGATATTTTGTCCGGCAAGGCACCTACCCCTATGTTGCTTCCCACATGAAGCACACTCCTTGAGTTCGGTGGTTTTTGGTGAGGCATCAGTGGAAGTTTCCTGGCGATCCGTGCCCTGTTGAGGTTGCCTCCCTGTAGGTTTCTCAGGAAAGGCCTTCTTCTGCGGCGGCGGCTGAGATGATTCTTGATTCAGTTGCCTTTTCTTGAAAGCCTCGCTTCTTTCCAACGCTAATTTTTTGGTACATTCTTCGATCACTTGGCACTTGCTAACGAGGGAGGAGAACTCCCGGATATCCAGTGGGGCTATAGCGGTTAGGACTTCTGCCCTGAGTCCTCCTTGATACTTCATACACTTCCACTTTTCATCTGGATTAGCCTTATACATGCCAGAAAATTTGCAGAGTCTCTCGAACTTCTCCGTGTACTCTGCAATACTCATCCTACCTTGCCTCAACTGAAGAAACTCCATCTCCTTGGACTCTCAAACAGAAAGGGGAAAGTACTTCTTGTAGAAAGCTTCTTTAAAGGTGGCCCAACTGATATCTGTTCCAGCATCCTCCAACAACCGTCTTGCTCCATCCCACCAGAACTCGGCATCAGCTTTGAGTATGAAGGTAGCGTAGCTTACTTGCTGCTCCTCAGTGCACAGAAAAATCGTGAATACCTTTTCCATTTCCGTCAGCCATTCTTCTGCCATATCTGGGTCGAGGGCTCCACGGAACTCAGGCGGACCAATCTTCTTGAAGTCAGCAAAAGTTGTACGGGTCTGTCCCACCTCCAGCCTGGGAATATTGGGATCCTTGTCCCTAGTGGACAGTTGTTGGGCCATCAGAGTGGTGGCTTGGGCCTGCTCTTTCATTGCCTTTGCCATCTCCTTCATGTGCTTTGCTAGGTTTAATGAGCTTGAGTTCGAGCCACGTGGGCGTCCGCGACTTGCCATGGTCCCCTGTTTATGGATAGCCATAGGAAGAGGTTTTATTAGTCATATTTCCTAGGATCGACTTTGCTCTGATACCAATAATGTAACACCCCAAGTTTCATACTATCGTGGAGGTCTTTAAAATAAGGTGCCACACTTGACCAAGAAAAAGAATGACTTAATTGTTATGCAAGGCAGGAGGAAATGCGCGTAGAGCGGAAAATGAGTAGCACTAAAACGTTTGAATTTTTAAAAGACATCTTAACCATGAGTACGTTTCAAAATAAAAATACTTATAGGAAATCTAAAATAGGAAAGAAACTAACTACGTCCTAAACTAATCTCGTCGAAGAGGCTCCCATACTTGCGTCATATCCTATCCTTGATCAGGAGTCTTCAGTTATTCACGAATCGAGGTACCAGGGGTCTCCCTCCAACACCCTTTCGCGCAGTGAAGACCCGGTTTCGCTGCGTGGGGTGACTCAAAACTCGACGGGGTGCCGAAGTGGGGGAATAGGGCACGTATTCCACCTTTGGACTTCCGCAAGGGTTCAACTCCTCCTCTGGATCCTCCTCCATGGTGTCTTCCTTCTGGCCAGGGTTGTCGGACTCCTCTCCCTCGGCCTCGGAGTCGGACTCGAGGTGTACCACCTTAGGTGACCGCTTTCCAGATGTCGAAGCATTCCTATCTAGGAAGGTTACGATGGGCAGTTGGGGTCCTTCTTCCACGGGTTCTCGACCTAAATAGATAGTCTGGAGCACGGTAGTAGTGGTCGCAGCTACCCACGCGTGCTTCGAGGGGTCATACTCAGAAGTTACCCTCAGGGGGCACTGCGTCGTCTCTATCCGCTGTGCCATGTTCCTCTGGAGACAGTATGGGAAAAGAAAGGGAGTGAGAACCTAGCGTCTCAGTAGGAGTGCTATGCAACACCTCCATATCCATCTCCAGCCCACGTGCGGGATTTAAAAAAAACAAGCGTATAACATGGCATGTAATATGTATCTTTCTTGTAAAAACATGTGTGCAAAAAGAAAGAAATAGAAGGATAACATCTTAAGTAACATCAACATAATCATCATTAAATCTAAAGAAAAACATAAACATCAAACTTTCATTCATGCTTTCTTAACTTTTAACTTTTATGGAAGGTATTGAGCTCAAACCGGTATAAATGAGAGTCTCCTTCCCTTACCGAAGGTTCTTATCTCGAATGTCTTGGCGATCACCTTCCCTTACCGAAGGATCATCTCGATCGATCACCCTCCCTTACCGAGGGATCATCTCGATATCTTGTCTTTGGGGGTCACCTTCCCTTACCGAAGGATCACTCCCTCAGTTCAATTTACAATCAAGGTTATTTAGACATACACAAGAAAAGAGTTATATCAACAAAGATATCTTATTATATAAAATTGATGGGAGTTCCCTTCCCTTACCGAAGGTTCCCAAAGGTTTGCCGATCACCTTCCCTTACCGAAGGATCATCTCGATTATCTTGTCTTTGGGGGTCACCTTCCCTTACCGAAGGATCATTCCCTCAGTTCTTTAACAAGTAGGGTTATTTAGGCATATACAAGAATGGATCATGCAAGAGGAGAGACATGTATCATGATAAAAATAAGCATGTTTGAATAAGATTTTATACGAAAGTAGGTACTCTCGTCCCTAGAGGGGTATTAATAATATAAAATAAATGTACATTATAAAAGATAGGATATTTTAAATAGTTGAATAAAATAGTTATAAGAGAGCATGTACTTTTTAACTCAAGGAAATATTAATATTAATCTAATGGTATAAAAGTCAATATAATTTCATGTAATAAAGTGAGGGATATTAATTAGCTGAATAAAACAATTATAAAGAAACATGTACTCTTGACCCTAAGAAGATATTAATGATATAATGTATAAAATATAATCTAAGTGCATATTGTAAGAAAGTGGGTATTTGAAATACTTGGATTAGATATTTTAAGAAGCATGTACCCTTGATCTTTAAAATAAAAGAGTAATGATAACATAATGATATAAGGGGTCATTTAGTTGCATATAATAAAATAGGGTTCTTTGAACAAGACATAAAAAGGAGTATGTACTCTCAACATTAAAAGAATAATAATGATGTAACGGTATCAAAGGTCATGTAAGGGCACATAGTAAAATTATGGAATGTTAAATAATTTAATAAAACATCTTAAAGGGACATGTACTCTCAACATGAAAGGAATGAATGGTAATTAAAAGGTCATGTAAATGCACATAGAAAAGATATGGGATACATATTAATGGATTCAAGAGGGTATAATTGACATAATAGATAATCATGCTCAGTGTAGATGGGAGATAAGCAAAGAATAATTCATGCCATAAAATACATGAAAGATGATAGCCATGCATGGATGAAAGAAAATAAAACAGAGCATACTACATGCCAACATAAGTAAGAAAGGCATAATTCCCTACTCTTTTTCCTAACGCTTTTTTGAGCTTGCCTCTTATGTGTGCCCACAGAATATTATTTCTTTGTAGAGAAAGAAGGGAGAGGATTAGTGTTTGAGAGGAGTGACTTTCTACCTATGGGTGCTCCCCTATTTATATACGTTTGGGGGTGGGGTGGTTGAGATATTTGAAATTTCAAACTGAGGGTGGTTACTAGGTTCCTATCCAAAATTCTAATCTTATCTCCTAACCGATTTTCAAACTTCGAAATTTAATTTTGTTTCTAGAAGGGGTGGTTGTTACAAAAATCATAAATCGGAAATACCTCAAATTATATTTAAACATAAATTCAAATCTAACATGAAAGAGTTCATAAGCCAATTTGGCAACATGAGTCAAATATAAGTAAAAGCATTAGAGTATCTAAAAGTAGAAGAGAAACATAAATTAAAGTTACATTGAACCTGGAGTGAAGATGAAATAGCCTAAAACTAACAGAAATCCTAAATCTTAAGAGAGAGGAGAGAGCCTCTCTCTCTAGAAACTACATGTAAAAATCTAAAATTTTGAATTATGAATGTGTCTAATATTGTCCTGAGTTTCTACATGTTCCCTGGTTTTAAACTGTGTTTTTGGGCCAAAAACTGGGTCAAAACATGGCCCGAAATCACCCCCAGCGATTTCTGTTAATTCTACAGATCGCGAATGTCACGCATACGCGTCGTCTACGCGTGCGCGTCATTCAGCGTTTTCCTTGCCACGCGTACCCGTCGTCCACGCGTTCGCGTCAGGCACACGAACGCGTCACTGCGATTTTCTCCATTTCACGTGGTCGCGTGACTCATGCGTCCGCGTCAATGTTTGCTGGTCAACTCCTTGGATTTTTGTGTTCCTTCCATTTTTGCAAGCTTTCTCTCCATTCTCTAAGTCATTCCTGCCCTATGAAGCCTGAAACACTTTACACGCATATCACGGCATTGAATGGTAATAAGAGATTATTAAAATACACAAATTAAAGACTCTAGGAAGCAAGTTTTCAACCATAGATCAAGACTAAGAAGGAGTTGTAAAGCCATGCAAATCATATGAATAAGTGGGTAAAGACTTGATAAAAATCACTCAATTAAACACAAGATAAACCATAAAATAGTGGTTTATTAGTCACCTTATATGTGTATATATATGTTATATATTTATATAAAAATATGTTTCAAGTGAATGTTGAATTAAAAACTTCTCACTAAATACAAAAAATCCTTAGTCACTAAGAAGAGATCATTAATTGATAATTTAATATTTGTTTTATATAAAAATCAGTTCTATTTTATCATTAAGTTATATAATAATGTTGTATCGTTTTAGTAACCCACAGGTAAGTCAGATACCCACAAATTAAAAATGAGTAGGGTTAAGATTGGAATATTCTCAACATGTAACTAAAATTAGAATTGGATCCAAACACTATTTTACTCTACCCATTATTAGTTATAACAAAATTATATTTTCTCTCAATTGTTTTGAGTTTGTAGAAGTACAAAAATATAAACATTTTGTATTTTATAAACAAAATATTTCCATATTTTTACTTGTCTAATAAGATTTATGTCTTTTTATTACTTTAAAAAAAACACTCATAAACTTATCAAAATAATCTCATTATACCAGCAACAAGAAATCATAATAATTAAGACTATTTTTTACACTATAAAAAAAGAGAGCTATTTTAACATGATATTTTTTAACGACCATAATTAAGTGTAAAAATTAATATATATTTTTGACAAATATTACGAATGTCAAATTTTCTATGTTTTTTTTTATGAATAATTTGATTGTAGAAAATAACTCCTCAATTTTGACACTTATTTATTTTTAACTTATTCCATTATTCTTTTTCTTTGTTGAGCTCCGTCAATTTTGGCATCACACCACTCTCAATTTAGGATCATATTACTTATTCTTCATTTTCAAAATCTCAGTTTATTCTTCAGTTTTAAGATTTCATCTCATTCTTTGTTAAAAATTTTTGTTGAGAATTTTTTATGGTCAATAAATGTCAAAATAAATAGTATTTTTGACGATTAATAAATATCACAAAAAATATATTCTCAAATTTTTCTAACAAATTATTTTTGACGGTCACTATTTATCAAAATAAAATTTAAACTTTTTTTATAATTACTTATATGTCAAAAATACTATTTTTGACAAAACTTTTATTAACATATTTTCACAGTTAAAATAGTATCAAAATTTTTTTTTGACAAATTCTAATTTTTTTTGACACATAATAATCCTAAAAAATAATTTATATTATTATAGTGCTACCAACTATTTTTTTCTTTATCCGCTTTAGATTTTCCTTTCTTTTTAATTTTCTTTTTAAAATTTTTTCTAGGATTCGTCGATTCGATTGAGAAAACTCAAAACTCGTTCCTAGGAAGTTTCTATAGTCTTTTAATAATCTAACATTGGCACCATGAACCTGTTTTGTCCTTGTCTGACTTAGGGAACCTGAAAATTAAAGAAAAATGTTATTGTATACAGCCATATGTTTATTACTTTGAAGAGCACTCTGAATGATGAGCCATGGAAAAAAGTGATTTCCCCAACACACAAGGATGTTTGTAGGGTCATTGATCAACTGAACGAGGGCCATTCATGTATTTTCCTTAGAATGTGGTGCATAACATCATTTATTTATGAAATATATGGGGGCAGAGGTAGGGCCCAAAGAAGAGGGTTCATACAAAATTTTATGCAAATTAATTAAAGAGTCCACTTTAATTAATATTACTATTAATACAAAGCTTTTATTTTTTTATTTTAATAAATATATTAAAATTAAAAAATTATATATTTTAAATATTTTTATTAATAATTTTACTAGGTGTTCATAGTTAAAATTTTAACTAAATTAAATTCATTTGGTTAATTAAGAACTAAAAGCTTGAGGAAAATTTGTGCATTTAAGTAAAAAACAGATGGGATTTCTAGGAATAATCAATCAAAGAGAGCCAATAATTAATTAATCAATTCTGTTATTAATGTATACAAAAAAATTTAAAAATTAAATTAGTTATTTATATAAAATATATATTAAAAATAAATCAAGTAATAAATATATTTAAAATTCAGTTAACATATATTCTAAGATATATAATAAATTTATTATTTGTAGAAATTTTAAATTTTTTTATTTAATAAATATAAAATAAATATACTAAAAATTTATTTTTTTAATAAAAAATTTTAATTTATAATTTTAACATATATTTTTTAAATATAAGATAGATAAATTCATATTTTTATATAAAAATATATAATAATTAATTTAATAGTTAATTTTCACCATGCGCCTAACATATTGTTAATTAATTTAATCAAAGAAAGAGATTCTCGCTCTCAAAATTTGCCCAATGCAGAAGGTGGTTAAAACACATGTTTTACTTTACTTTAATGCTTTGTTATTGGTTTAACCCTTTACTCGCCCTGGATCTCTACTAAATGTTGGTGCATGCATGATTTGGCAATCAGTGATACTTATTAATTACACACTTATAATAACGAGTGCACAACTAAAATAGTACTTGTAAAATAGGACCAAAAGAGTGATAAACATTAAAGTTCGGGTAAGAACATTGATTAAGATTATTTAATGTAGGTATTTTAAAACTCTTTCTTCTACAAATATACTAAAAAAATATGAGTTTTGTTATCCTGTGTCTTATAAGTATTGGTTAAATTAGGGGTGTTTATGATCGTATCCGATCCGCATATCTACGGTGCTTATTCGAATTCGATCCGAAAACTGCAGATATGGATTCGATCTGTAATGCTTTCGGATCAGATCGGATCGGATCCGCACACAAATCGGATCGGATCGCATATTTTGTGTTGGTATCCGCATATCTGCAAAAATAAAAAAATAAATAAGTAAATATTTTTTATGTTTTATTTCAACTAATAATTATTATATATGTTGTATTATTTTAATTTATTATTTAAGAAAAATATGTTTAATATTACTTTAAGAGTAAACATATTTAAAAGAATAGAAAAAATAAATTTTATTGATTTTTAAAAATATTTTTGTGTTTTGCGGATATATCCGATATCCGATATCCGATCCGATCCGCAAATGTGCAGGTCGGATCGGATCGGATCTAACTTTAAAAACTGCGGATATTGGATCCGATTCATTGATTTTAGTGTAGATCGGATCGAAATTTTAGCCATATCCAATTCGATCCGATCTGCGTTCACCCTTAAATTAAACATACTATAAAAAAAATTAATATTATTTATTACGAAAATATTTTTTCATGTTTTTAATGTGTTAAATATAATAAAAACATTAAATTTTTTTTTTGGTATGTTTAACCAATATCATATAGAACACAGAATAACAAAACCTAAAAAATATTATAAACTTTAATTATACATTTAGATTCTTAATAAAAATATTCATATTCTATATTCAAGTAATAAGTACTTTTAGAACACTCATAAGTAGTTAAATCCTTTTATTAACAAGAACATGTTTTAAAAGTATATAGAAAGATTTTTTTTATATAAAATAGTTAAAAAATTTTAAAAAATTTATCAAATTCCACTTAAATCAAACTGAATTAGTCAAAGTATTATATGGGGATTTTTTTATTTATTTGTTCTCCATCCATTTCAATCAATTCTCTTTAGTTTTATTGCCTTCGTTTGTCCAACTTAGTTTAGATATTGTGTATCCCTACTTTTTGATAATTATTATATATTTAAATTATTTTGATATTAATTAAATATTAAAAAATGTATATAATTATTAACGGTATACTAATATCAAAATAATATTTGCTATATATAGGAGAATCCGCATAGTGAGATGATTAAATTAATATATTCATATATATAATAAATATAAACAAATATATATAGATATACATCAATAATATTTAGAAAATAATAAAAAATAAACTCAAATAAATATTAAATAAAATAAGTTTAGACTAATTTTATCTTTTATTATCTCCTTAGCATTATTGAATACACATATACATGTATATATCTATGTTATGAATTGATATTTATCTCATGCATCTCTTCAGGGAAAAAGTTTCATTTTAAATTTTCAAACACATTTTTTCTTTTTTAAATTTATCTTATGTTAAAAAAATTTTCATCTGGAACTTAATAAAATCAAATTTTAGACATTCTAATTATAAAAGATTTGATATTACATCATGAAATCATTTATTATTCTAAAAGTTAAATTGTAAAGAATATTTATATATATTACCATTCAAACTAATTAATCTCATATTTTTCTAAATTCACTGGAGTAGTAGCAACAATGTAATTCCCGCCATGACAAACAATGAATTAATAATCGAAATAGCTCCTAAAATATTATATGTAGTGCATTAATTTGGTCCCCAATCAAATACTACTTTAAATTAGATTGATTTTGTTATCAACTAAAAATTAATATGTGCTATATTTTTTTACGACACGTCATTATCTAATAGATTAAGCAACCAATTTACTTCAGATACTAATTTAAAATGTCTAATTTTTTATCACCTAATCAATATATATGTAATCTTTTAAATACCATTTTAATTATTGAATTTATAATTTCTATCGTGTATAAATTTCTTAACTAAAGAATAATAATTAAACATTTATTTGTTTACTTTATCCATTTATTCACCTAAAAAAACACTTGATCCTAACCATTAACTCAAGAAAACAAATGATGGCTAGTAATTATGATGTTTATTGGGCTATCTTTTTATTTTTCGTCTGGGGTGCGGAAGGTAGTAAATGCAGTGTCAGTACTCAGTAGTGATCTGGCCGATTTCCTAATCATGATAATTATATTTGCCTCTGTATCTATGCATTGTCACCAATATAGGACATTTTTCTTTTTTAAAATATAAAACAAAACCTGATACGTGGGCCAAGAATCATTTCAAATTCATTATTAATTATAAATATAACATGAAAGGAAATAGATAAGATAAAGTAGCAAATTTTTTTTATTTTTAGATTATAAAAAATTATATTACACGTGTTTAGCATTATTTGTTAAAAAAGTTTTTAATTTTTTAAAAAATTAATTGAAAATTTAAAAAGAATAAAAAAATATGACTTTTTTTTTAAAAAATTATTTTATTACTTCTATTATCAAAAAATACTAATATTGTGCTATTTTCATTCTTGTTTCTATGAAAAAATATTTCTTATTCTGTTAAAAATATTCACCTTCCACCACCATTTTTATGTAATGGTTTATCTACTAGTAGGACTGGTCTTCTATCATTTTCATGCAATATTTCATGTGCTATAAGTATTAGTTCTCTATCACTATTTTCACACAATGTTTCATCGTACCCTCTACCACCATTTTTAAACAATGTTTCATGTGAATCACCTGCTGCATATGTTCCTTCCAAACATTTTTTTTTATCATTCTATCACTCTATTTTTATTATTAAATTTGTATTTAATATTGTGTATAGTATGAAATCTTAGTTTCAATTCTATTTTTTTTACATGTGGTTTTGCTTTTATAAAGTTTGCTATTTTTTTCAATAGAGTCATTCTCTTATTTTATAATATCTCTTCATTTTTATGTATCTTTTTATGTATGAAATATTTATTTGATTTTTTTTTATGTTCTTCCTCAACAAATTTATAAAAGTAGCAAGTCCTGAAAAGAATTTAAAGTTAATTAGAATGAACGAAATACTATTATATTAATGAAAATATGTAAAAAAGAAATAGTGGATGAAAATAGACCTGAAATACATTTTAACAAAATTGGTTGGACAAATTTAAAAATAAAATTCTTGAAATAGACTGATTTAAGTTATGAGTATAAACAATTTAAAAATAAGTGGGAGATTATGAAAATAGAATGGAGACTATGGGCTAAACTAAAAGAAAAAGAGACCGGACTTGATTGGGATCCTATTAAAAAGACCATACAAGCAAATAATGATTGGTTGGGATCCTATTAAATGTTATTTTATCGTCTCATAAAAAAATTCTGATGTGACAAAATTTAAAGAGGAAGATCCAAAACATCTTCATGAAATGAAATTTCTTTTTGAAGATGTAGTTATTGGTATAGGTGCATAGACACCCTCTCAAGATATAAATGATGGTTTTAACGATAGAGATAATAACGAAGATAATGACGATGAAGAAGAAAGTTTAGAGGATGAGTTAAATGATGAATAAACACTTCTTAGTGTAATGAGACAAAAAAGAAAAAAGGTTGGCATGGACAATAAAAGATCGGGAGCCTCTCAAATTTTAACTCAACTAAAACGTATAATTAATATGTTTGAAGAAGAAAAGGCCAACAAAATAACTCATAGAAATAAAGTAGCAAGTATATCAACTTGTTTAACTGCTCTCAAACAATTGTCTTGGCAAAACGTAAAGAGTGATATATTCCTTATAGCTACAAGACTAATGACAAAAAGGTCAAATAGAGAAATTTTTATGGGATTAGAAGACTCTGTCTTACAACTTAATTAGTTGAAGGCTCATAATTTAACAGATGTGTCTGGATTTTGAAGTATTTTGACTAGAATATCTCTCTTTAATATGTTTATGTGTTGTTCAAAAAATATTTTTTATGATTACTTTTTTTTATTGCTTTCTATGGTTATTTGTTATTTATATTTAAGATGTGAATTAGTATTTATTTAAAAATTGTGGTTTTTTTACCAGTGTGATTGGTGTTTATTATTTGATATTAGTTTAAAATATTTGTACAATAAAATATCTAACATCTCAATTAAAAGTTTATCAACTGAAAATTTGATATCAAATACAAATGTATCAGATGAAGAATTTGAAAACAAACAAAAAGTCACAGCCAAACGTAAGAAGAAGACAGTGACTTAATAACAATCATAACTTGTGTTGATTATTTTCTAAAGTACGTTGTGAAAAATCCACAAAAAAATTTTAAGATTGATAGGAAATAGTTGGGTAAATAAACTTTTAAATGCACATCCTATTCGTTGCTACCAGTAATTTAGGATGAAAAAACATGTGTTCTTTAATCTCTGTGATATTTTACAAAATACTTACTGAGGACAACAAAAGATATTGAAATTCATGAATAAATAGGTATATTTTTATATATCATTGGACAACCAGGTTCAATATGTAATGCAGAAGAGAGATTCTAATATTCATAAAAAAACCATTTCTACACAATTTTATTGTGTATTGGATGTTATTTGCAAGCTTGCTTAACATATTATTCAACCAATTGATCCACAATTTATAGATATTCCAGTGGAAATTAGAAATAATGAAAGATAATCCATATTTTAAAAATTGCATTGGTGCAATAGATAGAACTTATATACTTGTTGTTGTTCTTGTCGATAAGAAAATTTCATACATTGGTAGAAAGGGGATCACAACTACAAATGTGATGTCATTATGTTATTTTAAGGGATAAGTATTGTTTTGGTCCCTAACGTTGAGGGTCAGAATCGAAATCGTCCTCAATGTAATTTTTTATTTAGAATCATTCTTAACGTTTTATTTCGTATTAAAATCGTCCTTTTTAATAAATTTTTTTATTTTATTACAAAAATACCCTTATTCTAATAAATAAAAAATAAGTAAAATAAAAAAAGAAAAGAACGCTAGGAGAGGGGAGAAAGGAAAAGGAGAAAGGTCGGGGGGAGGAAAAGGGGCAAGGGAGAGGGGGAAGGGGGAGGGGGGACGGCATCGGCGGCAAAGCTTGGAGTCGCCGTCACCGTCAGGAAACCCAAAAGAAAGGAAGAAAGAAAGAAAAAATGAGAGAGGGACTGCGACAGGGGGAGAAGAGAAGATGGAAAGGAGATGCGCTGGCGCTACTAGGGCTTGCCGCCGCTGTTGCGTTGTCATCGGGCCTTGGAGGGAGACCACGCCACTGAGCCGTCGCCGCCGATTTGCCCACGAGCTGCCGTCGGGGAAGCAGAACAGCGAAGAGATAGAGGAGATGCGCGAGGAAGGAGAAAGGACGAAGCGCCAGTGGTCTGCTTTGGCTTCTGCATCTGCTTCTTCTTTTGCATCTGCTTCCGATTTTGCTTCTGCATCTGCATCTGCATCTGCTTCTTCTTCTGCTTCGACTTCTGCATCTGTTTCTTCTTCTGCATCTGTTTCTGATTCTGCTGTTGAATTTTGCCGTTAAATTTGCTATTTTTGCTTTTTTGATGTTGAATTTGTTATTTTTGCATCTGTTTTCGCTGTTGCATCTGAATTTTGCTTCTTCTTCTGCATCTGTTGAATTTTGCTGTTGAATTTGCTTTTTTTCTGCATCTGTTTCTAATTCTTCTGTTTTTTATTTTTCTATTGAATTTGATGTTTCTGAATTTGGATGTGTTATTGTTGGTGTTCTTGAATCTGATTATTAGTATTTGATAGGAGAAAGGAAGGTGGTTGTGGTGAAGTAAGGGAGGTAGTGGTGGTGGTAAAGGTGTGGTGGTGGTGGAAGGTATTTTTGTCCATAAAAATTTAAAAGGATGATTTTAATACGAAATAAAACGTTAAGGATGATTCTAAATAAAAAATTATATTAGGGACGATTCGATTCTGACCATCAACGTTAGGGACCAAAACAATACTTATTCCTTATTTTAACATGTGTTTCACATTTTTATGGGCATGTCGAGAGGGATCTACATACGATATATACTAAAATTTTCAATCAAGCTGTGTGTAGATCAAGTCTTCATTTTCCTTTTGCTCGTAAAGGTTAGCACATTTGAGACTACTATCATGTATATTAGATTAAACTCTTTATTTTTATTAATTGATTTTGTGGTGTATTAAATTTTTGCTAGACAAATACTACTTGGTAGATTATGGCTATCCGTATTTTATTGGTTTCTTAGGTCCTTATAAAGGTCATAGATACCATCTTTTGCACTTTAGATTGGATCCAAAAGCAAGAAGAAGAAATGAAGTATTCAACTACTATTATTTTAGCCTTAGATGTACAATTGAACGCTCATTTGGATTTTGTAAAGCAAGATGGAAAATCTTGGGTGCCATGCCATCGTTTTCTTTGAAAACACAAGGTAGAATTATTGGCGCTTGTATGACTTTACATAATTTTATTTGACGGGATGACACAAGCGATGGACAGTTTAAAAAATTTCATGAAAATTTTGATTTTATGGGTGAAAGTGAAGTAGAAGAATCAGTTTCTAATGATATTACGTATGAAGAACCAAATGCTGAAAGCGTTAGAAAAATAGAACTAATAAGAGAACAAATAAAGAATCAATTGCCTAATCGATTATAATCTTAGTAATTAGGTTATGTAAAATCAATATTCAATATTACAAATATATGTTATTATCTTATTTTATTTATTCACTTGTGTAAAAAAAATTATATTTTTTAATTATTTATTGAAACGCTACCATTTTAAAATAAACAATTTTATAACTAAAATTTAAATACAAAATAACTTATTTATAAATTATTAATAATAAAAATTTTATATTTTAAATTCTTTATTCAAAAGAAGTTATTTAAAAAAATTTACCCAAACTAGACTTAAATAATTTAGCTTAAAAAATAAATAGTTGAACTCATTTTTTTTCTTGTTAGTGTGAGAAAAATAATAAGCTCAATTTATTTTACTTGTTTTTCTTTTGTCATTCTTTTATTATTACGTGTGTACAATATTGTTTTCAAAATAAGTACTACCAATATTATTCAAATCTTTTCTCTAATGTTATAAAATAAATCTTAATTATAATTATAAAATATATATTAAAATATAAATATATATTAAAAATAAATTAAATTACACAACTAATTTTAATAATTAATTAATTTTAATTTTCAAATAATACGTTTTGAATAAACATTTGTTTTAACAAAATTAACCCCCGGATTTCCCCTAGCTCAGCGCGATGTTCAAATTTGTTTAATTACCACCGGATATTCTATAGAGTTCTAATTAACTAACCCCCCTTGATTTAAATACTTTGAATAATGTTGGAAATTTCGCACAAAATAGATCACTCAGTGACTGAGTCAATGACGTTGCAGAATTGCTCAGCAGGAAGCTACGATTATTGTAAATTAAATCATTATCGGTGTTTTATTATTATTATTATTAACTTCTATTTTTGAATTCTATATCTGACAATATAAATATAAAAATATAAACTTAATTATAGTATAGTACTTATCTAAGAGTTCGTATAAATAGTTTTCATAGTCAATATTGATATAGATTAATTATTCATTATAAAATTATTTCTAAATTTTTGCACAGACTTGAACCTAATGAATATTCAACCTGATTAGATTTAATAATTATAAAATATAAATATAATTATAAAATAATAAAAAATCATAAAATAATTGACAGTGCAATAATGCAAGATGGTATTTAATTTAATTTGCGTTAAAATTATATATAAATGTACCTTGTACTTATTTATTTACGAGCAATGTTAGGGGGCAGCAACTTTTGTGATTATTAGCCATCAATTAGCCATTAACAATGATTTGATGATGTGAGATTGGTATGAGATTTCATTCAATGACTCACCTTTCTGTTAGTTACGTACTGGCGAAAATTCAATAAAATTGCTGATCTTAAACTTTTTCTTTATATTATGTATATGCATCAAATTGATCAGAAAATATTCACGTACAGTAAATTAAATATTATTGTGTGGCCAAGAACAAAAAGAAGAAGAAGAAGGGTAGATGAATAAAATTAAGACTTACCAATAAGTAATAATTCACAACTGAAGGAGGCAGAAAAAAGAAAAAAAGAATCGAGAGCATTAACACTAGCCTCTTCATTTTTCCCCTCTCTTCACTCTTTACAATAATAGTACCCTTTTGCTTCCAACTGAAAAAGGCTAAGGCTATGCTCTCATTCTTCTGAAATCCTAAAATGTATTAAGATGAAATAAAAAGAAAGATAAATAATAACACATATTAAATTACATTGATATATGAACTTGAATAATTAACTACCATGCATTAATATGGAATTGATGCATAGATAAAATTATTTCGTGAATTTGATTTCACTTGACTATCTACGGCTCCATTTGTGTTAACACTTAATTAGTTGTGAAGAGGATTTGGACCTGTGTGAATTATTCTTTTGTCATCCTCATAAACAACACTACTATGTTGTTGTGAATAACCATTTTTGGTTTTCATGACGGTAGTTGTAAACGATGATAATGGTGCATGGAACAACACCCTGCTGAAACTATGATCTCTTAAAGATCCTTGTAGTTGTGGCGGCAACGACGGTGGTGATGAAGGCTTTATTGAATGTCTGCTTCTACTTCTACTTCTATTCCG
Source organism: Arachis hypogaea (assembly GCF_003086295.3). NCBI lineage: Eukaryota > Viridiplantae > Streptophyta > Magnoliopsida > Fabales > Fabaceae > Arachis > Arachis hypogaea. The sequence continues at coordinate 39,191,946 of NC_092039.1, forward strand.
GCTCCTGTTTTGGACGGCGGCGGCGCTTTCATTGTGAATAGACAAAAAGAAAGTTACAAGAGAAAAAACTAAGATGACCCAAAAGAAGAAGATTGCAACTCTGCTTGGAGATGAAAACCTTCTTGTTTTTTCTCTCTCTCTGAAAACTATCATTGCAAAATAATAACAATAATAATAATAATATATAATGGTGTATGTAGATTTTGTTGGTGGTTGTCACAAAAGGGGTAATGTAGCAGCTTTAGAACACCCAGAAAGAAATCACATCAAAGTGCACAAAAAGAAATATGATCTTTGTGTGAAAAAACACAAGTCAGACAAAGGAAGAAAAAGACTAGTATTCAAAAAGGAGTTTTGAGATATAGAGAGAAAGAGAGAGAGAGAGAAAGAAAAAAGAACCTAAAACTTTGGGTTCGTCCCTTGTCTTATGGGTCTAGTCACATGATCTTGACCCTTGATTCCTGGAAGGTTCTTATAATTCTTAAAATTTAACTTTCTTTCTGAGTCCTTTCTTCTTTGGATTTTGCACCCTTTTTTCTTTTAAACTCTTGAGCCATTTCCATAACTGGCTCCCTCACTCAATATTTTTTTCTCTTTTCTTCCTTTTGCATTTTGGCATCTGATGAATTGTTTTTGTTTTTGTTTTTACATGCTTTTATGAATTATTAATAATTTATATTTATTTCGTGTTTGCTTGGTAAGGGTGTGGGACTGTCCAGTATTAATAGCCGCTGTCTCCGGAATATTATAGTATTCAAATTTAAAGGGCATCGATAAACAAACTCTGCCCTCTTTGGCTTACTACTGTTTTTCTCTGCGCACATTACTTGCTTCTTTTTTTTTTGTATTTTTTTAAATAGTTTTTTTATAGGCTCGACTGTAAAAGTAATTATTTTTTATTTATTTAAAGTTTAATGATTTGATTGATGTATATAATTTTATTGAATTTTTAATTAAATTTTTATATTTTTTTAAATTGAATTTTTATACCATATCAAATTTTGTAATTAAATTTCTGTCGTGTCAAAAATGCTAAAACTAACAGAATATTTCATTAAACAAAATGAATATGTCTAACACTTAATTTAATATTTCGTATAGTTTAATAGAATATTATATTAATTTCAACGTTTTTGTCACGGTAGGAACTTAATTACAAAATCTGATATGGTATAGAGACTTAATTAAAAAGAAAAAAAAGTATAGAGACATAATTGAAAATTCGGTGAAACTATAGAAATCGACATAGTAATTAAATTTTTAAGTAATTTATCTAATTCAGTAATAAGAACCGCTTAAACCAATTATTTGCATTACAAGAAAAACGTTGAGTTTTGTCAAATTTACAGTTGGATTAATATCGGACATTAGCGTCGGCTTTACCGACGGATGTATGGATAGTTTTCAAGTGAATTTCGTCAAGTCAAATCGTTATCGGCGGATCTTCGATTCTGACGGTAAATTCGTCAGTAATAGTTGGAGGAAAAACGGAAAATAGGCGCAAAATGTAGGGATTTACCTGCAGAAAAATTCGTCGGCAAACCCATTTTAGTCAAACGCTGCGTTTTGGTGACCGCTATGCGTTACCGTCAGATTTATCCGTCGATAAATTTGATGGTAACAAGCTCTAGGAAAAACTACCAAAAGTACCCATGAAGTTTACAGACGCTGACAAAAGTACCCATAAACTAAGGAAATTAACAATGTACCCATGGAAAATGAATTCCGTATGACAAAAGTATCCAAACCCTAATTTTTTGTTGATTTTTTCAATAAAATTCCCAAACTATCCCCACCCTCAATCTCAACTCACTTTTTTAATCTTTCATAACTCAACATGCACCTTTAAAACTTGCCATAGAGTTCAAAACTACTCCTACAACAGATGAAATGAACCTTTTATGGTGAAAATTTTGGATCATAATGCAACATAGGATTGCAGCGCTGAGATTAACAAAAGAATCAATCAATATCGATGAAGAATCAGAGAAAGAATCATAAAGGAATAGTTTTTAATCGTTTCATTTGTTTTTTCCTTTTTTTTCTTAATTTGAGAGCTTTCTTTGTGTGAAGGGATTGGCGAAAAAAATGGAAAAGAGCTCACCATACTAAATTTATCTGCTAGGAATCGGTCGAAGTCCTCCATCACCACCACCATCACCACCACCATTTATTTTGGCCTGGTCTATTATAGGAGTAGTTTTGGACTCCATGACAAAGGTTTTAAAGGTACAAGTTGGGTTATGGAAGGTTGAAAAAGTGGGTTGAGGTTGAGAGCGAGGGTAGTTTGGGAATTTTATTAAAAAATTAACAAAAAAATTAGGGTTTGGATACTTTTGTTATACGAAACCCATCTTCCATTGGTACATCATTAATTTCCTTAGTTTATGGGTACTTTTGTCAGCGTTCGTAAACTTCATGGGTACTTTTGATAGTTTTTCCCAAGCTCTAAAATTGAAAGCGCGAACCCTTTCCCTTTTCATTTCGAATTCTCCTCTCTCTCTAACCTCTCTTCTCCGTCTCTCTCTAACCCTCTCCTTTCCCCGCCGCTTCGTCAACCCCACCGCCACCGGCCCTCCTATCGCCACGACTCCCTCTCTTCTCTCTCTCTCTCTCTCTCTCTCTCTCTCTCTCTCTGTTCTGTGTTGCCGTCGCCGTCCAGCACTGCCACTACATCTCCCTCTCCTGACTTCTTCTTCCTCTGTTCGCTCCTCAGGTTCTATGATTATTTTTTTTCTTTGTTTAAGTTATTTTAGGATTTAGTTATATGTTAATTTAGGATTTAGAATTTGATTATTATATGTTAATTTAGGATTTGATTATTATATGCTAATTTGATTATTGTATATTCTACTGGATATGTTGTGAATTTAATTGAGTTTTGTTGAGTAATGCTGTGGATTGAGGTTAATTAGATTTGTGAAAACCGTTACATGTCCAATTTTAAGGGACATTATGTCAAAAAATTTTTTGAAATAATATGAATACTGAAAATTTTGTGTAATATATATGCTAATTAGTGCTAATAATATATTTTCTTTGCAGACATGACGACAGTTAGTAGAGATAGATCGAATGGGTTTCATGGTCGTGGTAGAGGGAGGGTTTCCACCAAATCCCCAGGGACTACTCAGTCATCGCTAGGGGTGTTCATGGATCGGATCGTATCCGCAGATTCGCGGTAAATATCCGCATCCGATCCGAAATTTGCGAATACAATCCGATCTGCAAATTGATCGGATCGGATTCGATTCGCACCCTTTGCGGATCGAATCGCGAATATCTGCTATACATCCACGTATCTGATCCACGGATCTGCAGATCCGCACAATAATAATTAAAAAATAAATAAATATATATATGTTTAGTATTATATTTATTTGTTTGTATATTTTATGATGGTTTCAGTGGCTAAGAGAAGGGGGGGTTGAATCTTAGCCCCTTTTTCGCTTGCTAACACTTGCTGGACTTTGAAGAAACTTTTTTGTTTTTAGCTCGTCCCTAGCCACGAGACATTTTCATTTTGTCTCGTCACTTGACACGAGACATTTTTTCATTTTTCATCTGAACAGTAAAAAACAGAATTGAAGTAGGAAGAGAGAGAGAAGATTACACCCAGATATATCCTGGTTCAGCTGCTAAGTGCAGTGCAGCTTACATCCAGTCTCCATCACAACAATGATAGAATTTCACTATAATCATCCAGATTACAACTTGTAAAGTGCTAACCCAACTTACAAGGGGATTCCTACAGAATCATGAAACACAACACAGATGTACAAAGGAACTCTAAGACATCTATGGCTTTTTCTTTTAATTTTGCACTCTCTGCCTTTTTCCGCTCTATGGCTTTTTCATACAAACCTCACTGTTTGCCTTTTTCCATGAGACTCAAGACATGACAAAATTAAACAGAAAAATACAAAACAGAATACATTGAAGGAGAAGAAAATCTATAAGCTTAGGTATCTATGAGACTTCTGTGCCTTGCACTCTCAAACTTACTTCTAACTCCTTGAATCAAACCATGACTGTTCACCTCTTTTATAGAGAAGTGAAGCCTTCACAGTTGAAACACAAACCCGAGCTCAGCTTCTTTTCCTTCAACAAAACCGGTTCGGCCACATAGAGAGAGAAGAGATAACCATGCAAAACCCAACATGCAATTACCTCTAGTCCTTTCTTGATCATCACTCTTCATCAATCCGAGCTCTCCATCCTTGGCTTCCTCTCCAAGATGGATTTCTGGCCCTTGATGCTTCATCATGATGATGACTTCATCTGCTTCAATCTCTGCCTTCAACCATCACTTCGCCACTCTAGCTACTCCCTGTGGTGGTTGAGCAGAATCAAAGACAAGCCATGCCTCCAAGGATCTTCCCTACTGGCCGAATCTTCATCCTTCTTTTTGAGTATGAAGGATCCGAGATTACCTCACCAAATCTTACCAGATTAGGTGATAATCTCAGCCACAGCATACTTTTCTTTTTCTTTTTCGTGCCATCAACTCGATGGTCTTTAGCCTTGCTTTTCTTTCCTTTTGGTAGCTCCAAGTAGCTTCCATGGCTTCCTGTGTAATAACCGAAGAAAGAAGAGGAAAGAGATGAGAGAGAAGAGAGAAAATATTCAATGGATTTGAACAATAATCAATGAACAAAGAGAGAGAATAAAAGTGAATTCAAGTTTTCCACTTCCCTTTGTTGAGTAGCGTGTAGTGTCATAATAGCCATAAAATCAATCTTCTCTTTCTTTCTTATGTTTCCAATGCATTAATTAAATTTGAAATCCTTCAAAATAATGAAGTGGAATCCGTTGGAAGCATTTAGACATTTCATTTGCTTCATGGATTCGAATAAGGCATGGAAACATTCATCAACATTGGGCTTGGTAGCTATAGATTTCATTTTAGCCCAATATCATTTTCCTTTCGGACCATAGCATGCATAAAACACATTGGGCTATTTGAATTTTGGTCCATTAAAAGCATTTGCTTTCCTGGTAAGTTTGGTTTCGGATCAAACACAGGAAGCTTTCATCAAAAATAAATATGGGCTCAGTTGTGATAACATTTTGTTTTTCCGGCCCAATTATAAAACCTGCATCACAAAATTATTAATTAACATATGATTAATGAAGATTGAATTAATAATTTTGCAATTAAATATTTTAATAATGTTTGTTTATCACAAATATTAATTTGGAGTTTTCCAAACTCATCAATCTCCCCCTTGATGACAAACATTATTAAAATTGAAATGGAAAGAAATTTAAAGAATTAGAGTAAAGAATACTCCCTTTGAATTTGAATTTCTCCCCCTTTCTAAATGTCACATGGCTCCCCCTTAATGTATGCTTATTTTACCAAGGGAAGCTCTAACCTGTAACATTTTAATCAAGCTTCAAATAACAATGTTATTTAGCATATTTATTCATAATGCTAAATGCTTGATTTATGAGCAGAGTTGGATGATAATCAAAACTCATTTGTTATCAGTAATCTGATTTTCTGCTCAAACACACAAAAACAATCAACCAAAATATTTTTTGAAAAATAATTGTTGTTCAATATGTTTTAAAAATATTTTCCAATCAACAAATCAGAGCACAGTAATTATGGTAAGGAAAATATTTTTAATCAAGCTTGATCCTTTCAAACCATAACAATTTCCAAATCACAGTTTAAAGGAACTGCCAAAGAAAATTCAGCAATCATTTTATCAAGGTAAGTAAATTATATCATCAACACAGTAAACATTTTACCAAGATAAAATTAAAGTATCAAGAATCAACTCAAACCAGCAAGCATCAATCAGATGCATTATTAACATCAAACACATAATCATAACAAAATATTGAAACTTGAAACGAGAGAGATCATAAATCCTTCCAAACAAGGATTTCATCCCTGTTTTGTTAAATGCACTTTTCAGCACTTTCTTTCTCAATTTCAATTTTCAGCACCATTTCTCCCCCTTTTGGCATCAAGGGGCACTGCAAAATAAATGAAAACAACATACAAAAAGCAGAATATTTGTTTTTCACCAAAACATAATGGTCCAGTCAGCACACATGCATTTGAGCACATGACAATCAAAGCTCAACTCGAAATCAATCTACTAGCATAAAGTGCTCAAAATAGAGCCAGATTAGAGCATAAAATAGAGCAAAACATGTCTGCAAAACAGTGTAACAAATCAATGAAACATAACAGTTTCAATTCAGTCATTTTTTTTTATCAAGGAGCGACCCTGCAAAAATGAAAAAAAAATGCAGTCCATACTAATTCAAGACAAGTGAAAATAGTTCCTAGAATCAAGGGATGAGGGAAGAATAATGATTTGATTTGACAACTTCCAAAAAATGAGGAACGGGTCAGAGTGATGTCAAAGAGATTTGGTGGGGCCCAAAATAATTAACTTCAGTTCAGTCTCCCCCTGTATCATGGCCCGTTCAACACATCCTGAAATTTGTCTCCTGCTTTCCTACGAGACAAAACCAAACAGAATAAAAAAGTTCACAAATTTTCAACAGAACTTAATTCTATCATTCCCAAACTGTTTCTTAAGGTGCAGAATCTGTCTTCACAGAGGGGTTTTGTAAAAATATCAGCAAGTTGTTCTTCAGATTTTACAAATTGAATATCAATAGTACCCTTTTGCACATGTTCTCTAATAAAATGATATTTGATTTCAATGTGCTTTGTTCTTGAGTGCAGAACAGGATTTTTTGAAATATTTATGGCACTCATATTGTCACAAAATAAGGGTATGCTATTGATTTTTAATTTGTAATCTTCCAATTGAGTTTTTAACCAAATTAATTGTGAACAACAAGCAGATGCGGATATATATTCAGCTTCAGCTGTGGATAGAGCCACTGTGGCTTGTTTCTTGCTTGACCACATGTTGAGTGAGCTTCCAAGGAAGCAACACATGCCCGAGGTGCTCCTTCTATCCACTCGATCTCCCGCATAATCTGCATCACAAAACCCTACTGCACAAAAATCATCAGATTTTGGATACCACAAGCCATAATCACATGTTCCCTTAATATATCTAATGATGCGTTTAACGGCCGATAAATGGGATTCTTTTGGGTGAGATTGAAATCTTGAACATACACCCACATTTTGAACAATATCCGGTCTAGAAGAGGTAAGATACATTAGTGAACCGATCATTCCTCTATACCGTGTCTCATCCACATCTAGGCCATCATCATCCTTTTCAAGTTTATTGTTTGGATGCATTGGAGTTCCCATTGGTTTGGAATTTTCTAAGCCAAATTTCTTTATCAATTCTTTTGCATACTTGCCTTGGTGAATAAAAGTACCACTAGGAGTTTGTTTAATTTGGAGGCCAAGAAAGAAGGTTAGCTCTCCCATTAAACTCATTTCAAACTCACTAGTCATGAGTTTTCCAAACTCTTCACACAAGGACTCGTTGGCCGATCCAAACACAATATCATCCACATAAACTTGAACAAGAAGGATGTCATCATTAGAAACTTTAATGAACAAAGTAGTGTCGATGGTTCTCCTTTGAAAATGATTTTCTAATAGGAAGGCACTAAACCTTTCATACCAAGCTCTAGGAGCTTGTCTAAGGCCATAAAGAGCCTTTAAAAGTTTAAAAACATGGATAGGAAAATCTTTATGTTCAAAACCGGGGGGTTGAGCCACATACACTTCTCTATCAATAAAGCCATTAAGGAAAGCACATTTAACATCCATTTGAAACATTTTGAAACCCTTATGGGCAGCATAGGCAAGAAGCAACCTAATTGCTTCCATTCTAGCTACCGGAGCAAAAGACTCATCAAAATCTATTCCCTCTTCTTGATCGTAACCTTGGGCCACTAATCTAGCCTTGTTACGAACAACTTGTCCTTCCTCACCAAGTTTATTTTTAAATACCCACTTAGTACCCGTTACCTTCTTACCATTTGGATGAGGTACTAATGTCCAAACCTTATTCTTGTCGAATTGAGCAAGCTCCTCTTGCATGGCCTTCACCCATGATGGATCTTCAAGGGCTTGCTTGACATTATTTGGCTCCATTTGTGACAAGAGAGCAAAGTTGCTAGGTTCGGGTTGCCTTTTGGTGGAGGATCTTGTGGTTACACCTTGAGAGGGATCACCAATGATGAAGTCATGAGGATAACCCCTCATAGACTTCCATTCTCTAGGCTTTCGGACAGGTGTAGAGCTTTGATGAGCTTCTGGTGGTCTCACTGTTTCAGTTGCTCGTGCCTGCTCAGGAGACAAAATGAAAATGTCTGCTCCAATCTGACGAGATAAAACCGGGCTGACAGATTCTTCATTTTGCACAGTTTTGGGATTTTCTTTACTTGTTCCATCCTCTTCATAATCTGAATCATTATCCTTTACAATACTTGGAATTAAGTTAGAATCACAAAAGGTAACATGTATGGATTCCTCTATGGTTCTATGTTCTTTGAGATAAACTCTATAGGCCTTGCTTGTGGTGGAATATCCAACAAACATTCCTTCATAGGATTTTGGATCAAATTTTCCAAGGTTTTCCTTATTGTTAAGTACAAAGCATTTGCATCCAAAAACATGAAAGTACTTAAGATTTGGAGGGGTTCCCTTCCATAGCTCATAAGGAGTTTTCTTTAACCCTTTTCTAATGATTGTTCTATTCAAAATATAACATGCTGTGTTCACAACTTCAGCCCATAAGAATTTGGGAATTTCATTCTCACATAGCATGGCCCTAGTCATTTCTTGAAGGCTTCGATTCCTTCTTTCAACCACCCCATTTTGTTGGGGGGTTCTAGGGCATGAAAAATTATGAGAAATCCCTAAGTCATCACAGAATTTTTCAAAGTCTTGATTTTCAAATTCTCTTCCGTGATCACTTCTCAAATGGGCAATTTTCAAATCCTTTTCATTTTGAATTTTCTTATAAAGGGTGGAGAAGGCATAAAATGCATTATTCTTATGAGCAAGGAAAAGTACCCAACCAAATCTAGAGTAATCATCTACCACCACAAGACCATAGTGTTTACCTCCTAAACTTTGAGTTCTAGTAGGACCAAAAAGATCAATATGTAACATTTCTAATGGCCTTTTGGTTGAAATTCCATCTTTTGATTTAAAAGAGGATTTTACTTGCTTGCCCAATTGACATGCCTCACGAGTAAGATCCTTATCAAACTTAATGTTTGGAATTCCTTTAACCAAATTCTTTTTAACTAGCTTAGAAATTTGATACATGCTAGCATGTCCCAACTTTCTATGCCAAAGCCATTTTTTAGATTCAAAAGATGTAAAACATGTTACATTTTGTTCCTTTAAATCCTCAGGAGTTAATCCATACACATTGTTGCATCTCTTGACTTCAAATAAAATATCCCCAGTTTTCTCACAAACAACCAAACAAACAAACTTCTTAAAAATAACATCAAAACCTAAATCACACAATTGACTAACACTAAGTAAGTTATGTTTCAATCTATTTACAAGAAGCACATCATTTATACAAGATGAAGAATTTTTACCAACTTTCCCAACAGCCACTATTTTTCCTTTTGCATCATCTCCAAAAGTGACAAATCCTCCATCATATTCATCAAGCTTTATGAAGAAGGTTGTCTTTCCGGTCATATGCCTAGAGCATCCGCTATCCATGTACCACATATTTTCCCTTTTCTTGGACGCTAGGCATACCTACAAAATAAGCTCAAGTGACCTTAGGTATCCAAATTTTCTTGGATCCTTTCACGTTAAATCATCTCTTATGTCCCAAATCATTGTAATCAAAAACAACTTTGTAAACTCTGTCACCAATCATTCTTTCACCAAAGAAACATTGAACTGGAAAATGACCACTTCGGTTACATAGTCTACAAAATCTTGGAGTTGCTGTTTTGTTAAAGTAAGTTGGGTCTTGATACTTTACATCATTTGAAGATGAAGCAATGTTTTCAAAATGTGATTTTTCAGATTTATGAAATCCCAACCCAGCTTTATCATAAAGAGGTTTTTGACTAGCCAAGATTTGGTTCAAATTTTCAGAACTTTGGGTGAACTTAGCTAAGTCTTCTTTAAGTCTTTTAACCTCTTTGAGCAACTCTTCATTTTGCTTAAAACAGTTCACATATGCAAGAACAGAATGGTCACTTTCACAGCTTCTAACTTGGGCTTTTAACTGCTTATTTTCTTCCACAAGATCACAAGCAGTTTCGGCCTCTCTTAGTTTTTCTTTGAGGAAATCATTTTCAGCTTTAAGAATGAAATTTTATTGTTCAAGATCTTGATTCTCAGTTAGAAAACATCTTATTTTTTCAGAAAGGTGATCTATCATAAGATGAAGGTCTTCAGTGTTAGAGTTTTGAAAGGATACCTGCTCTACCTCATTTGCCATGAGACAAGGCTGTGACTTAGTCTCAGATTCTTCATCATCATCATCTGAGTCATTTTCCAAATCTTCCCATGAAGCCATCAGTACCTTTTTCTTTTCCCTTTTTGGCTTTTTTTCCCTTTTTAACTTGGGACAATCAGATTTAAAATGCCCCTTTTCCTTGCAATTGTAACAGATTACTTTACTAAGGTCCTTCTTCATCTTCCTTGAGATGCTGCCTTTGCCTCTGAGTTTCACCATTTTCCTGAATTTTTTTGCAAACAACACAAACTCACCAGAAGAATTATCACTGGATTCGTCATCCAGAGGGTTAGTCACAGAAGAAAAAGCAATTCCTTTCTTTTTTGAGTCTTTTTTCAAATAAGTGTTTTCAAAAGCAAGAAGATTTCCTCTCAAATCATCAAGTGTCATGAAATCAAGATTACTGCTTTCAGAAATAATTAAAGCTTTTGTTTCCCACTCTTTAGTGAGACATCTCAGCACTCTTCTCACAAGCACAGAATCAGAATATGTAATTCCCAGAGCATCTAAGCCAACAATGATAGTGTTGAACCGTTCGAACAGTTCATCAATGGACTCTCCTTCCTTCATTGTAAACATTTCATATTCTCTGTTCAACATATCTGTCAGAGTCTTCTTTACAATAGTGGTTCCTTCATGAGTGATTTGTAGCTTGTCCCAGATTTCCTTTGCCGTTGTGCATCGTGATACCTGTCGGTACTCCTCAAAGCTGATAGCACAGTTAAGCAGGTTTACTGCCTTGGCATTTAACTCTACTTTTTTTCTATCTTCCTCGGTCCATCTTGCTTCGGGTTTGAGAGAGACTACCCCTTCAGCACTTGTGGTAGTTGGAAATTGAGGCCCTTCAAGGATAATCTTCCAAAGTCTGTAATCTACTGCCTGTACAAAGATCTTCATCCTCTCCTTCCAATAGGTATAATTTTTCCCATTGAAAAGGGGAGGTCTGTTGCTTGATTGACCTTCAGTCAGATTGTAAGACACCACATTTGAGCCACTGTTTTCCGCCATGAGGATCTTTACTCCAAGCTGCAAAGCTTGATCTCTTTGAGACCAAGCTCTGATACCAATTGATGGTTTCAGTGGCTAAGAGAAGGGGGGGTTGAATCTTAGCCCCTTTTTCGCTTGCTAACACTTGCTGGACTTTGAAGAAACTTTTCTGTTTTTAACTCGTCCTTAGCCACGAGACATTTTCATTTTGTCTCGTCACTTGACACGAGACATTTTTTGATTTTTCATCTGAACAGTAAAAAACAGAATTGAAGTAGGAAGAGAGAGAGAAGATTACACCCAGATATATCCTGGTTCAGCTGCTAAGTGCAGTGCAGCCTACATCCAGTCTCCATCACAACAATGATGGAATTTCACTATAATCATCCAGATTACAACTTGTAAAGTGCTAACCCAACTTATAAGGGGATTCCTACAGAATCATGAAACACAACACAGATGTACAAAGGAACTCTAAGACATCTATGGCTTTTTCTTTTAATTTTTCACTCTCTGCCTTTTTCCGCTCTATGGCTTTTTCATACAAACCTCACTGTTTGCCTTTTTCCATGAGACTCAAGACATGACAAAATTAAACAGAAAAATACAAAACAGAATACATTGAAGGAGAAGAAAATCTGTAAGCTTAGGTAGCTATGAGACTTCTGTGCCTTGCACTCTCAAACTTACTTCTAACTCCTTGAATCAAACCATGACTGTTCACCTCTTTTATAGAGAAGTGAAGCCTTTACAGTTGAAACATAAACCCGAGCTCAGCTTCTTTTCCTTCAACAAAACCGGTTCGGCCACATAGAGAGAGAAGAGATAACCATGCAAAACCCAACATGCAATTACCTCTAGTCCTTTCTTGATCATCACTCTTCATCAATCCGAGCTCTCCATCCTTGGCTTCCTCTCCAAGATGGATTTCTGGCCCTTGATGCTTCATGATGATGATGACTTCATCTGCTTCAATCTCTGCCTTCAACCATCACTTCGCCACTCTAGCTACTCCCTGTGGTGGTTGAGCAGAATCAAAGACAAGCCATGCCTCCAAGGATCTTCCCTACTGGCCGAATCTTCATCCTTCTTTTTGAGTATGAAGGATCCGAGATTACCTCACCAAATCTTACCAGATTAGGTGATAATCTCAGCCACAGCATACTTTTCTTTTTCTTTTTCGTGCCATCAACTCGATGGTCTTTAGCCTTGCTTTTCTTTCCTTTTGGTAGCTCCAAGTAGCTTCCATGGCTTCCTGTGTAATAACCGAAGAAAGAAGAGGAAAGAGATGAGAGAGAAGAGAGAAAATATTCAATGGATTTGAACAATAATCAATGAACAAAGAGAGAGAATAAAAGTGAATTCAAGTTTCCCACTTCCCTTTGTTGAGTAGCGTGTAGTGTCATAATAGCCATCAAATCAATCTTCTCTTTCTTTCTTATGTTTCCAATGCATTAATTAAATTTGAAATCCTTCAAAATAATGAAGTGGAATCCGTTGGAAGTATTTAGACATTTCATTTGCTTCATGGATTCGAATAAGGCATGGAAACATTCATCAACATTGGGCTTGGTAGCTATAGATTTCATTTTAGCCCAATATCATTTTTCTTTCGGACCATAGCATGCATAAAACACATTGGGCTATTTGAATTTTGGTCCATTAAAAGCATTTGCTTTCCTGGTAAGTTTGGTTTCGGATCAAACACAGGAAGCTTTCATCAAAAATAAATATGGGCTCAGTTGTGATAACATTTTGTTTTTCCAGCCCAATTATAAAACCTGCATCATAAAATTATTAATTAACATATGATTAATGAAGATTGAATTAATAATTTTGCAATTAAATATTTTAATAATGTTTGTTTATCACAAATATTAATTTGGAGTTTTCCAAACTCATCATTTTAGTTAGTAATTATTATTCATATATTGTATTATTTTATTTTTGTTATTTAAAAAGAGTTTGATTTAAAATATTTTAGGAATAAATAAGTTTAAAAGTGTGAAAGAAATATTTTTTGAATTTATACATAGAAATATGATTAAAAAGAGAAGATTCAATTATGCGGATATATCCGATATCCGATCCGACACTAAAAAGCACGGATATCATATTCGATCTGATCCGATGGAAATTGTCGAATCGGATCGAATTTTCAGCCATATCCGATCCGATCTGATCCGCGAACACCCTTAGTCATCGTCCTCTACCCCGACTACCCCGTTGACCCCTATTATGTCACAGGTGAGTCCACCGGACTAGTAGTTCATCATGGTCCCGAACTCGAACTATGTGCCTTCTTCTGTTATGCCCCTTATAAATTCAGCGATCAAGCCCATTGTGAGTGATTCGTCTAATGCGTTCTAGTAGGATGCCTCTCCACCACCGCCCATCATATGAATTTGGATTTGGTCTGATGGCATGCAAGCATGAGTTATTAATATTAGATTTATACAAATTCAGGTTTATGTGTTTTTATGTGTTTGTTAATCTTAAGTATTTTTTTTGATAGGTTTTCACAGAACAAGAATGCATACACACAGGAGATCTCCGAGGTGATTAAGTCTATGCATGACCACCCATGGCCAAGCTACATGAACATTTCTGCTGAGATCAGAGAGTGATGGTTTCAGAAGTGGGTGGTAAGAACCCAATATTATTGAATTAACTATATTTGAACTATATTTTATTTCGACTAATTAATGTTGTTAAATCACTTTGTGCACTTGAAAGTGTACAACGAGCAGATGCACGCTGGAGACATCGACGCTGCTGATAGGGCATCGACATCAGCACCTACTCTGCCGTCTCAGCAGGGGGAAGACGACAACGAGATGATTACTGAGATTTGTAGGATTTAGGAATTTAATTTATTTTATGTCTTTTTTATTGTATTATACTTCTGTGACATTTTATTATATTCAAACAATTGATATTTAATAAAATCATTAGTTGATTTTCGGTAATTTTAAATTTATGCCCTAATTATGTTAACAAGAATTTTAGTTTGACTACTAATTGCGATTTAATTGTAAAAAAATACCGGTGGACAAATCTGACGGTAATTGAGCGCCAAAACACATAATATGGCGCCAAAGTTACTGTCGGAATAATCCAACAGTAATCAGCAACTTAGTCTCGACAAATTCATTAAAAACTGATGAAAAATCCGCTAATAATTAGCGTCAAACAAAATAATCCTTCGGTAAATAATTTCTAGCGCCATTTACAATGGCAAATTCAATCCAAAGGTAAATCCGACAGTACTCAGTGTTTTTCAGCTTGTAGTTTTAAATGATTATAGACCGCCTCGAAGTTTTTTAATTAGTAATGTTATATAGCCAACAAATATTATTATTTTGGATTAGTACTTAGTCAAGTAACAATTTGCACCCATATTTATAGGAATTTATACACAATAAATACATAATTTACAGTAATATTTATCAGAATTTACACAAATTAGTCAATACATTTTATACCTATATTTATCAAAATTTACACATATAAATTAATAAAAATTATTTTTTGAAGATAATTTAATATTTATGCTGATTAAATACTGGTCAAAATTATTAAAACTTACTAGTTTTCAAGATTTTTTTTATTTTTGAAATTTAAAGTATAGAAGAATATTTTATTATTTGAACAAAATAGTCAAAAATTACTCAAAAAAAATCTATAATTTATTACATTATTTCTTTTCACATAATAATAAAAAATAGTACAAGAACACATAGGATATTATAGCATAACCAAAACAGCACATACAAAGATTATCAGTTAACCACATTTTGAACTTTTTAACTTTTTAATAAAATTCAATTTTAATGTACTATTAATATTAATATAATATAAAGTAGTTATACATATGTATTTAGTTATGTATGATATATCTTTTTATACCAATCACATGAATAATTAGAAAAACAAATATAATTAAATGATTAAATAAAATGTTCTACATTATCATTGTATCAAAATTAAATTTTTATTTAATTATATCTTTGAAAACATATTATAAATACATTTATTATTGTGCATAGCATAATCTTATTAGCCAAATGGAATTTTTCAAATTAAATTTTGAAAATTAAAAAAAAAAACATTATTGCGAGAGCGTTGGAAATGTCGTAACTTTTATTGTCTTGAAAACAAGGGTTATTTTTAAGGGGAAAAAGAGAGTATAATTGGGTAAAAAGGTGAAATATATTATAATGATTGAAATTAACAATTTTAAGCTGGAAAATGATTTTTTCAAGGGTTATTTTTAAGGGGAAAAAGAGAGTATAATTGGGTAAAAAGGTGAAATATATTATAATGATTGAAATTAATAATTTTAAGCTGGAAAATGATTTATAAGTGAAAGGCCCAATATTTTGGAATTCTAATGATTTTACCAATTTGACATCAAGTATCAAATATCAAATAAGATTAAATTTTAAAAGTGGTAGGTCTCATAAATTTATAGCTTTTATTATTTTAATTTTTTAAATTTAAAATTTAATATACTTATTTTCGAAATTTAATTTCCGACATCATATTAGTTCTTAAATTCTTTTTGGTGCGGCTGAGTCGATGAATAAAGTACTGAGCATGCTTTAGCCTACCACGCTGGACATAGGGTTAAACGACGTCGTTTTATTTTGGCGCTTAAACAAGACAAAAACAAGAAAATGAATAAGAGTTTATATGATATGTCGTTTTATCTCTTTTCATTCTCTAAATTAATCTCATTTTTACCTTGTTTAAGCACTAAAATAAAACGTAGTTTAGTCATGTGTCCTACATAACAAATTAGAGCCAGTTCAACACTTTATTTATTGATTCATACTAGAAAGAGTCTAAGAATTAATATGATGTCCGGAGTTGGACTTCAAAAATCAATATTTAAACTTTGAATTTGAAATACTAAAATAGTGAAAGTCGAATGAGATTTAGTCTATTAAATAATATAAACAATTGTTTCGTACTAATTTTTAATTATACAAACCATTTAAAAATATTTTTTTATACATCAAAAATACAATTTATTATCGTAAAATCACTTTACAATTCGATAATAACTAAAAATATTATTAAGATTTTAGAGGGTCATATGCTTTGTTAATTTGAACATTGAATAAGTTATGTCAAAATTTTTAACAAATTAAATAGACATAAATTAGTACACACTTTGGTATTTCTTATTCTGATCTAAAATACACCAGTGTTATGAAATATAGTACAAGTGAATGACCTTTGTTTTTAGGCCGTAACACATCTCTAATATTTGGCTTGAACAGGTTTTCTATAACTAGTTAAATATAGAGAGGGAGAATATACACATCCACACGTCTACCTCAATAAATTTAATTAGAACCATATAATTAAAGTCTCAACTGCCAACCAATATTTTACATACCAGCACTATAAGGAGGCGCTAAATAGTTTTTAAAGTTTAGTGACGATTTTAAATGTTGTAAAACAAATTATTAGTAGTTTTCAAACCACTATTCTTTAAAATGTGAGCATTAGAATTTTTGGCTGTTTACAGTAACCATTGGATAATCACCGTTAAATTAATTTTTTTTTTTATAAAATTTCTTAATTTTTTTTACAACTAGTAAAAAAAATCTAGACTAAATTAACTTGTACTAAAAAAAAGTTTTTCATTACCGTAATAAAATTTAGAAGAGGGGACAAATAAGTCCTTGATTTTTTAATTCGCAGACATTTAAGTCTTCAAGGATTTAAAAATATATTTAAGTTCTTAACTTTTTTTAAATTAGAACATATCGATCTTTCATATTCACTTGAGTTGTCAGACCTAATGAAAAAATCAAACATGACTCCCATTGTGTTATCTGGTTGATACGGATGCACACATGAAAATTTTTTTTAAATGGGACAAATTCGACTCAGGAATCGATATATCCAGATTTTGAAAAGATTAAGAAATTGAATGTATTGTTAAATTCTCAGAAACTTAAATGTCTACAGACCAAAAAGTCAGAAATCGATTTGTCATTTTCTCTAAAATTTAAAACTTAATTTGTAATATTTAGGGCAATTTACCAATTTAAAAGAATTTGGAGAATCCTTTACCAGATTACAACAATTGGAAATTGCATACCTTTATGTCTTGTTTCATTTTATATAGAAACCGTGGGAGCTAACCACGGTTTTAGAATCAACATAAACCGTGGCTGGTAGCCAGGTTTTATGATGATATGATTTTGAATGTAAACCGTGGTAGGCAGCCACGGTTTACGTGAGGAGAAAGCTATACATAAACCGTGGTAGGCAGCCACGGTTTATGAAGGAAGTGATTCGTGCATAAAACCCTAGAGGCAGCCACAGTTTATGAGTGTGTAGTATAAATAGGAAAGCCGTGGCTGGTGAGGGCGGATCATTTGTGAGCTTTCAAAATTAGGAGAAGGTTGGTGGGTGAGAGAAAAGATAGTTTTTTGGTTTAATAGTTTGTTTGAGATTTTGA
The DNA here is from genome assembly GCF_003086295.3 of Arachis hypogaea. Taxonomy (NCBI): domain Eukaryota; kingdom Viridiplantae; phylum Streptophyta; class Magnoliopsida; order Fabales; family Fabaceae; genus Arachis; species Arachis hypogaea. The sequence continues at coordinate 39,209,823 of NC_092039.1, forward strand.
ACCAGCTGAGTGGCGAACCAATGGAAGAAAAAGCTCGGATGTACCGGTTAAATGGCGTTGCGCATGTGGCTGGATTTATCGACCAAGAGGTTGGTTAAACTGCCTTTTTATTATTATTTTTTGTTTAATGTTGTTATTATTAATGGTAGATGTTATATTATTATTTTAAAAGTTATAATAGAAATTTTTGCTGTTATCATCAATGTGAGTTTTTTTTATTTATTAAATTTCTAATTTTTGTTATTGGTAGAATTAATTTTTTAGTCTTAGGTGTTAGTAATATTGTTAGTGTTATTTTCGTTGTTCTTGTTATGGTTAGGGTTTTTATTGATATTAGTGTAAGTTGTTACTATTGTTGTGTGTTGAGAGTTTGCTATCCATCTTTTTGCAGCCTACTAGGGTTATTAGCGGTGTGAGAAGACAACAGAATATGCCTTTACACGAGCGTATCATACCGTATCTAGAGACCGCGGGCTTATATCACTTGGCTAGGCTGAACAGTCAGTGGTTCTGGGTTGATGAGCCTTTACTTAGCGCATTCATTGAGAGGTGGCGTCCTGAGACCCACACCTTTCACATGCCCTTTGGGGAGTGTACGGTCACCTTGGAGGACGTGGCCTATCAGCTGGGTTTACCGATTGATGGTGAGCCTGTGAGTGGGTGCCTTAGTGAGTTTGAGAATTTCATGGAAAACGGAAGACCGGCATGGGTGTGGTTCCGCGAGTTGTTTGGGGAGTTACCTCCGCAGAATAAAGTGAAGCAGATGACAGTGTGCTACACATGGTTCCATGAGTGGTTTCGAGTTTTGCCAGCAGATGCTACTGACGACATCGTGCGTATATACGCGAGAGCCTATATTATGATGCTGTTGTCATCTCAGCTGTTTGCGGACAAGAACGCCAACCGTGTCCACCTTCGCTGGTTGCCTTATGTGGCATCGTTGGAGGACTTGGGTAGATATAGCTGGGGCTCGGCCGCGCTGGCATGGTTGTACAGATGTCTTTGTCGTGGAACAAACAGAAACGTTGTCAACTTGGCTGGGCCACTGCAGCTTCTACAGTTTTGGATCTTTTGGAGGTTTCCTTGTCTGAGGCCTAGTGGTTTCAACATATTCGGGTTTCCACTTGCATCCAGGTAAGGAAATATGATTTTAGAGTTACAAATTGTTCATTTACATCTCCCGTTACATGTTATGACATTCTTTAAATTGAACTTGTAGGTGGGCTGAGTATCTACCGAGGAACGATGCAGTAGATCAAAGAGTGGTGGCTGCACGCCTTTGTTTGGATAGATTGCGTGTGCATGATGCAAGTAATTTAGTTATCGTTGATACAGTTATGTCTTCCTTGTTATAATATTTGTTTTACGTAACGTTTCATTATGCGATGTAGATCGTGTGGGAGCCCTATTCCTCTCCGGAGGTCGCAGCTATTGTTCATCCGGAGATACTAGTTGACGAGCACTGCAGGTTATGGACGGCAGTTACCAGCCTCATTTATTTTGCCGCCATTGAGTGGCACCAGGTGGATAGGGTTATGCCGCAGTTTGGCGGGGTTCAGCATCTCCCTCAGTTGGCTCTTAACATAGATTGGCTTCATGCGAAGGACGGGAGGGGTGGAGATAGGTGGTTCCCCTCCTATTATCGGGAGTGGCATCAGCATTGGGAGGATCGGCATGCCACAGTTTTACCGGTTGACCGAGTTGCTGATCCCGGGCTATCAGCTGAGTACCTGGACTGGTGGTGTCATGTGGCCCACAGATTTTTATCCCCGGAGGTTGCATTTCAGGATCTCAGGCCTATTGTGTTGACTGAGGAGGCTCGTCATAGAGGATCATCCCAGGCACCTCTGATGGTGCAGGTTGTCGACAGACCAGACAACCGCCGCGTGGACCGGCGTAGGCGTATCGGCACACATACTACGGATCGAGAGTGGCGATGGCTGGCCGACCGCTTGGAGGAGGACCAGGCTGGTGATGATCATGGAGGTGATGTTGATCATCGTGTTCCTGGATGTAGGGCCAGACGACATGGTCAGCAGGATGGTGGTGGACGGGCCCGTGGTAGAGGAGCATCCGGCGAGTATCACACTGGTGAGCATGCTGTTGGTGAGGACATTGGTGGTGTGGCCACAGGGATGGATCAGCCTACGTACGACGTGGGGGGTTCTTCTCAGATGTTCGAGAGTGTTGACCCGCAGGCGTTCGCCGACTATACTACCACGGCCATCGGTATGGACATCGATGATCCTGTGAGTCAGTCAGAGTTCTTCAGAGATATAACAGACATGTTAGGGGACGATGATGGCACTCATTATAGGCCACAGATGGATGATGTTCATTCACAGTTTGCCGAGCACCAGCCACATGTTCAGGATGTTCAGCCACAGTTGCCGGTTGACCTGAACGAGCCTGCAGTTTCACCATCTGACCCATGGTTCGCGTTAGGAGGGACCCCAGCTTCGGCATTCAGCGTCGTTCCTCCTCAGGCACCGGTGCCACAGGTGGATCAGAGACCGAGGAGGGTTCGTCGTGCTCCATTATGTGGCACTGGAGGTCACCTTATTGGTCAGTTGCACGATGACGACAGTGACACCATTGAGGACTCTAATTAGTTAGCTGTGTATTTTCCATTTTTCTATGAACTTTCTTCCATTATGTTGTTGGATTAATGTTTAAACTTTTATTCTGCTATCCGGTGTTGTATCTGATTGCGATGTATGTGACTATTAAATATGTTTCATGATGTAGTCGTTTCGATTAAGTTTGTGTAAACAATATAATGACATTAACACTAAATTAAGCTGTCTTAATTTAACAATATAATGACATTAACACTTAATTAAACATTCTTAATTTAACACGGAGTTCACACATTCACTAATGTTCGTCGTCATGTGCCCGAACCGTCTACCGCTATCCTGGTGTTGGGTCCACTTCTCATACTCCATCCAGTTCGCCAGTCACACATGGCCGGATTCTCTGTACGCATGATGTCAAACCAGTAATAGAACTCTGCCTCAATTTTTGCGTACGCCGCATTAACCAGCATCCTTCTGGCATCTTTACCTTTAAAAGAAAGGCTGAAATTTGCTGCCACATGACGGATACAGTACGCCCGATAAGCACGTGATGGCAGCCAACCATTCACGGGATTCTCAAGTGCAGTCTTGATGCCGTTATGCCTGTCTGAGATAACAAGGATACCCTCTTGTGGCGTCACATGCGTTCTTAAGTTGGACAAGAAAAAAGACCATAACTCGGCATTTTCCCCCTCCACAAGGGCGAATGCTATCGGGAAGATGTTTGAGTTCCCATCCTGTGCAATCGCCAACAGTAAGGTGCCTCCATATTTGCCGTACAAGTGGGTACCATCCATACTCACAAGCGGCTTGCAATGCTGGAAGGCCTCAACGCAAGGTGGAAATGTCCAGAACAGACGATGAAAATACACGGTTGACTCATCAATCTGGTCCACAACTCGAACAGGAGATGTCTGCAACACAGTAACTGTCCCGGGCATCGTCAACTGCACTCCTAGCATCCAACGTGGCAACTCGGCATAAGACTTGATGACAAGTCATCATATACCTATTTTTCTATGCTTTTTCATACAAGAAATTGATGATTTGTGCTTAAATATTGAATGTTTTTGTACTTAAATGATATATTTTCTTGATATTTTAATTTTATAAATCTTGTAGAAAATAAGAAGAAAAAGAAGCAAAGAAGCACAAAAAAGGAGAAAAAAAGAGCTTTGGGGTACACTTTGAATTTGGGGTACACTTCGGAGCCTTAGGCCACGCTTTTAAAAGCGTGGCCCATGACCAAATCAAAGAAGGAAGCAGCCAGCACGCACACTGCCCTGCTCTTGCCAAGGACAGGGCAGAATCGTGATGCAAAGTGAGGTTGGAAGCAAGAATTTTCGCTAAGGTAAAATCTGGGCGCTCACAACATGACCATGCCTCCTTCAAAGGGCTATAACTTGAGCTACAGACGTCCAATTGATGTGCTTCCAGCTGCGTTGGAAAGCTGACATTCAGAGCTTTCCAACGATATATAGCAATCCATATTTGGCGTACAATTCAGGCAGGAACGAAAGGCATCTTTAAGGGCCATGAGGAAGCAAGAAACTAGGCCTTACTTTGGTGCCAAGAAAACCAAGGAAAAGAAGTAGCGTGTGCATCCACCAAGTTTCGAACTTGGAACTTCACTTTTGGAAACACTGCCCTGTCCTCCGTGAGGGCAGGGCAGCATTTTGGTGATGCACACACATGCACCACTCTGGCGCACCAAGGGAAGGCTCGGCAGCATCATTCTGGCGCACAGGCATCACTCGGCAGCACCAGCAGCACGCACGGGCACCATTCTGGCGCACCAAAAAGTTCTGCCCTGCCCTCCGCGAGGGCAGGGCAGCATTCTGCAGCACCAACACGCACCACACGCACGCACGAGGGCAGCCTCCTGGGAGCAAATAATCATGGGCCAAAAATTCAATTTCATATAAATTCAATTCCTCACCAAATTGAATCAAGGCCATCCAAGACCCATTCTCCCTCAAATCCAAAGCAAGCAAAAGCCCACTCAACATGACTCAAAGGCACACAGAGAAGCTAGATTAGGAATTTCATTTTTTGTGAATTTGTTTTTAATTTCAATTTCATTTTATTTTCATTTTGTAAAAGAAGCCTATATAAAGGGCATCATTCTCATTTCAGAGGAGGCTTGCTCCATTAGGAGTGGTAGTAGTAGATAGCTCTCTCTCTTTAATTTTCATTTCTGTCTTGAATTTTGGGTGGAGATTGGAAGGAATTCTGTTTTCATTCTCCATCTGCAACATCTCTGCTTTGTTCTTCTGCATAATTCAAGGAACTGTGATTTGAATCAAGGCTCTCTTTACTGCTTTCATCTCTATTTCTTCTTCAAATATTTTCTCTGTTGGATCAAGGAAGGGCTTGAGATCTAGACTTGTTTTCTAGTCTCTTTGATTCCCTGAGATCTTCAATTTTATTTTGCAATTGAGTTGAGTTCTTGGCCGCTCTTCTGTTTTTACTGTTTCATTGGTTTTCAATTTACTTTCAAGCAATTTAATTCTTCTGCACTTGTTCTTCATTTTACATTTCTGTTCATGATCCCAATTTACTTTCCTGCAAGTTAAGCTTTCTGCAAGAGTTTCTGAGTTTTGATCTATTGCTCTCTTTAATTTCCTGCACCCAATCCCCTTTACATTTAATGCAATTTACTTTTCGTGCAATTTAAGTTTCAGCTCTTTTACTTTCTTGTTCTTTAAGTTTCCTGCAATTTTATTTTCTGCATCTTTTAAATTCCTTGCAATTTACTTTCTGTTGATTAATTTCACACAATTCACTCAATGTTAGCTTGACTAAACTAATCACCCACTAAAGTTGCTTGATCCATCAATCCCTGTGGGATCGACCTCACTCTAAGTGAGTTATTACTACTTGATGCGACCCGGTATACTTGCCGGTTGGATTTGTGTGTTGGAAATTTGTTTTTCCGCAAAAACACCATCAAATTTTTGGCGCCGTTGCCGGGGATTGATTAGATCAACAATGATTAAGTGGGTGAGAAGTCTAGATCAAGCATTTTCTTTGTTTTTGTTCTCTTTTCTAAGTTGAAACCAAGGTGTTTGAGTTATTGCCTCACTAAGAAATTCTGTCTCTGTGACATGAATTTCAATTTCCATTGATGTTGCATTTTACAAAATACAAATGGAGTTCAACTCATCTTATGGTCAAACAAAATTTTACGAGATGTTGCCCACCATCATCACCCTCTAATGGTGGCTGGGAATATCACCATGAATTAACAGAGTCTGAGCACTCCAATTCATGGAGATTTGCTTCAGAAACACAAGATGAGCAAGAGAATCATATGGGATACTTTCCACCACAAAATAATTCAAGTCATTATTCTAATGATGGCTGGGAGTATCACCAAGGAATGAAAGAGCATTCACCCTCACGTCCCAGTTGCTCATTTGAAAGTTCTTCATCACTTGATTATGCCTCAACACAAGGTTTCCTCCAAAATCCATACAAGTCATCCCATCAATCACACAACTCATTCCACACCCCTCAACACAACTTCACCACAACATATCCACGTCACCAAAATTACTCTCAACCTTCATCTCTTGAACCACCAGATGAGGATTACCTTCAAGCCATTGAAATACATAGAAAACTCGTGGAAAGATACACACAACCCCAATCCTGGAAAGAAATCATCTTCAAGAAGATGAATAGCCCCTTAGAGCAAACAAGGAGGAGCGTAGAACCACTGAGCAAGGAAAATGAAGGCCAATTGATGGATGTGAAGGAGAAAGTGGAAGAGCAAGATAAGGAGGCCACTGCATCAAGTGAACTTTCAATGAAGAATGAGGTGGTTGAAAATGAAACTGCACTTGAGGTGACAAGGAAAGAAGTGGAGGATCAAGAAAGTGAGGAAGACACTCAAGAGAAGTCACCCTCAATTGAAGCAGAGAGTTGCATAGAAGAAGGATTCATGGAACCACCAATTCAAGAGGCTCTTAATGAAGAAATCACTCCAATAATCACACAGCAACCATGTCTTGACATCCAAGAAGTGAAGGCAATTAACAAAAGTACCAAGAAGAGGATTGTGACCAAGATACCAAGGATAACATTCAAGAGAAGGTCAACTGCAAACAATCCTCCCCCTGATCCAGCAAGCAAGATTAATCAAGCCAATTTGACAAGGAAGCTTGCTGAAAGGAGACCAAGACATGGGGACAATAGCTGAAACTTCTCCCCTCTTGAAGTCATTCCTCTTAACAAAATGGAAAAAGAGGAAGAAAGTAAATAACAGGTAGACAGTAGGTACATTTCTTCTCCATGCTTTGTTTAAATTTCAATAAATTGGCATATGATCACATTCTAAGTTTGGTGTTGCCTTGCAACAAATTATTTTCAATCTTTTTGGATGATTGCATTAATTCTACATGAAAGTGTCACACTAAGATTCTAAGTTTGGTGTGCCACTTATTTTTCTATGCAACTCACCCAGCAACATCACTTGTCTGCATAATCATATTGCCTTTGCATTGTTATTTTTCTTTTATTTTTGACATTTCGTTTGCATTCTCTTTTTTTTTAGTTTTTTTTGTTTTCTTTTATTAACTGTTTTTGTAAATACATCACCAAGACATCCTTATTCATGACAGACTATTCATTTGGTGATTGTATTTAACAAATAACAGTTTCTCTTGTTTAGTTTTAGTTCAAATAAATTGACATTTGGTTGCACTCTAAGTTTGGTGTTGCTATGCAACAAAATTTGGTTCCAATATCTATTAGATACTTGCATCAAGTCCAAGTGAAAGTGTCACACTAAATTTGGTGTGCCACTTATATTTTTATGCAATGTATTGTGCTCACCTTCTTAAGTTTGCAATCACAATGTCTCTGTCTCTTGTGCCTTGATTATTATCTTTAATTTTGCTTGCTTAAAACACATGTGCTACTAACATTTCATTGTGTAAGACATTCATGATCCATCTTAGCCCCATAGCCATTGTTTTAATTGTTGCTTGAGGATAAGCAAGCATTCTGAGTTGGTATGGGAAGGAGAAGAATGGGAGGAAAATGACAACAATAGAGAAGAAGAATTGCAAGGTTGTAAAGTTCCTTTTCCTCTCATTTATTTCCAGCACTTTAAAATGCATGATTGTCTTTATATTTTCTGTATACATGTGTGGTATGACTAAGCATAGCTTGAATTTGATTTGAAATATGTTGTTGTGACATCATGACTACCGACTTGAGTTTTGTGAATTCAAAAGCAAAAAGCATCATGATCATAAACAAACAAGGAATTAAAGAAGAATTTAGCATGTGCATACAAGTATTGGAAAGCTAGTGTGATTGATTGTTGCTCAATTGCATTGGATTTTATTTAATTGAAGTTTTTCATCTAGTACATTTTGTGAAATCTTTTGAAATCATGAAAACCTTGAAGAAGCAAATACAATTAAAGCAAGAAAAGAAAAAGGGAAAGTATGAGAAAGCTGAAGGCTCTGAGTAACAATGGCAATTTATTTGCTAAGTGCTTGTGGTGTTTATGTATCAAGCCAAATGCTTGAAAACAAAACACTTAGAAGTCAAGGCTAGGCTCAAGTGCAAAAGCACTCCCTCAAAACTCAAGGCTCTGAGCATCAATGATTAGAGAGTCAAGAAAAGAAAAGAAAAATGAGCTTAATGAAGTCCTCTAATTAAATGCTTGTGGTGCTTATGTATCAAGTGGTAATACTTGAAAACAAAGCATTTAGAAGTCGTAGCTTTGTTATCAACTCATGGGGCAAAGCACCCAAAAGGAGAAGCTAAAAAAAAAAAATCAAAAGCTTGTTTCAAGGAAGAATTATAAGAAAAAGATTTCATAAAATAAGCTAGATAGAAGCATCAATCATTTACATCTCTTTTGTAATTGTAGCATGCATAGAAAACTAGCTTGCCATGAACATTAACTTGCTACTCTTCTTACCTTGGATTGTCAATTTCTATTGCATGATTCTTTTCTTGCTTGGGGACAAGCAAGGTTTAAGTTTGGTGTTGTGATGACAAGTCATCATATACCTATTTTTCTATGCTTTTTCATACAAGAAATTGATGATTTGTGCTTAAATATTGAATGTTTTTGTACTTAAATGATATATTTTCTTGATATTTTAATTTTATAAATCTTGTAGAAAATAAGAAGAAAAAGAAGCAAAGAAGCACAAAAAAAGGAGAAAAAAAGAGCTTTGGGGTACACTTTGAATTTGGGGTACACTTCGGAGCCTTAGGCCACGCTTTTAAAAGCGTGGCCCATGACCAAATCAAAGAAGGAAGCAGCCAGCACGCACACTGCCCTGCTCTTGCCAAGGGCAGGGCAGAATCGTGATGCAAAGTGAGGTTGGAAGCAAGAATTTTCGCTAAGGTAAAATCTGGGCGCTCACAGCATGACCATGCCTCCTTCAAAGGGCTATAACTTGAGCTACAGACATCCAATTGATGTGCTTCTAGTTGCGTTGGAAAGATGACATTCAGAGCTTTCCAACGATATATAGCAATCCATATTTGGCGTACAATTCAGGCAGGAACGAAAGGCATCTTTAAGGGCCATGAGGAAGCAAGAAACTAGGCCTTACTTTGGTGCCAAGAAAACCAAGGAAAAGAAGTAGCGTGTGCATCCACCAAGTTTCGAACTTGGAACTTCACTTTTGGAAACACTGCCCTGCCCTCCGTGAGGGCAGGGCAGCATTTTGGTGATGCACACACATGCACCACTCTGGCGCACCAAGGGAAGGCTCGGCAGCATCATTCTGGCGCACAGGCATCACTCGGCAGCACCAGCAGCACGCACGGGCACCATTCTGGCGCACCAAAAAGTTCTGCCCTGCCCTCCGCGAGGGCAGGGCAGCATTCTGCAGCACCAACACGCACCACACGCACGCACGAGGGCAGCCTCCTGGGAGCAAATAATCATGGGCCAAAAATTCAATTTCATATAAATTCAATTCCTCACCAAATTGAATCAAGGCCATCCAAGACCCATTCTCCCTCAAATCCAAAGCAAGCAAAAGCCCACTCAACATGACTCAAAGGCACACAGAGAAGCTAGATTAGGAATTTCATTTTTTGTGAATTTGTTTTTAATTTCAATTTCATTTTATTTTCATTTTGTAAAAGAAGCCTATATAAAGGGCATCATTCTCATTTCAGAGGAGGCTTGCTCCATTAGGAGTGGTAGTAGTAGATAGCTCTCTCTCTTTAATTTTCATTTCTGTCTTGAATTTTGGGTGGAGATTGGAAGGAATTCTGTTTTCATTCTCCATCTGCAACATCTCTGCTTTGTTCTTCTGCATAATTCAAGGAACTGTGATTTGAATCAAGGCTCTCTTTACTGCTTTCATCTCTATTTCTTCTTCAAATATTTTCTCTGTTGGATCAAGGAAGGGCTTGAGATCTAGACTTGTTTTCTAGTCTCTTTGATTCCCTGAGATCTTCAATTTTATTTTGCAATTGAGTTGAGTTCTTGGCCGCTCTTCTGTTTTTACTGTTTCATTGGTTTTCAATTTACTTTCAAGCAATTTAATTCTTCTGCACTTGTTCTTCATTTTACATTTCTGTTCATGATCCCAATTTACTTTCCTGCAAGTTAAGCTTTCTGCAAGAGTTTCTGAGTTTTGATCTATTGCTCTCTTTAATTTCCTGCACCCAATCCCCTTTACATTTAATGCAATTTACTTTTCGTGCAATTTAAGTTTCAGCTCTTTTACTTTCTTGTTCTTTAAGTTTCCTGCAATTTTATTTTCTGCATCTTTTAAATTCCTTGCAATTTACTTTCTGTTGATTAATTTCACACAATTCACTCAATGTTAGCTTGACTAAACTAATCACCCACTAAAGTTACTTGATCCATCAATCCCTATGGGATCGACCTCACTCTAAGTGAGTTATTACTACTTGATGCGACCCGGTATACTTGCCGGTTGGATTTGTGTGTTGGAAATTTGTTTTTCCGCAAAAACACCATCAAGACTCTTCCTAATCTCCATATATTTGTGCAACTGCCTTCTGTTTTGCTTTCCAAACCTTCCGATAACTGGGCTTGAAGCCGTAATCAGCTTCAGTTGCTTGTTGCAACACCTTGATTGGTACTGCAACATCCACACTAACCAACGGAAAAATCCTCGCACAGATAACGTGGTAATCAAGCTGACGGTGATCACTGGAAATAGATGTGGCTAAGCAAGTGTGGGGACCGTTGTACCTCCTTACCTCCCAGGTGCCCTTTCGTGCACGGAGCGAAATCCGAATCAGCCAACTACAAGTTTTGCCGAAATCCTTGCACTTTCCATGATACTTCAGATGGTCCAATTCCAACACTCGGTACTCAACACCTCGATGGATGCTATAGTCCTTCACATTAAGAACAACTTCATCTTTACTCTGGAAGGATTGCCCAATCTGAAATTCTGTTGATGAACCGCCAACTGTAGCAACTCCCGCCGGGTCTTCACCCAGAGCCTCCAAGTTTAGCGTCGAGAAGTGTGGAGGGTAATGCTGTGTGCCAGAACTTGAAGGACCTTGTTGTGCATGTGGATTAGCACCGGTGTCATCATCGCTGTCCCCAAAGATATTTACAGGCTCCTGGTCAGAGTCATCGTCCCGCATTGCATTCTCTACTCGATCAGGTTCCCCAAAGCCTTGAACTTCATCATCTGTGGCACGACTGAATTCCCCCTGAAATGCCTGCTGCAGGACCCCTTGATTCGGGGAAGGTACAGTTTGAACTGCCTCTGTTTGTACCAAATCATCCGCAAAGGAAGGTGAGGCAACCTGCGGAACAGATGGCCGGATCGCAGGCACCGAGCAAGACGCACCGCCTGCGGTAGTCGAGCTATGAACAGGAGCCGATGCCCCAGAACTATCTAGAGTAACCTCCAACTTCGCATACAGTTCGTGTATTCTGACCTCAGGAAAACTCCTTACGCAATGAAACAGAACCCTAATATCTTCGTCAGCCGCTAACACCAACGTATCATACATGACACCGCTCGAGACTATAGCGATGGGAATCTTGTAGAAGATCTTCTTCACAAACTTGCTCCCAAAAACCCCAAGTTTCTACAAGATGCTACTCTTCACATCTGACAAACTGTTTGATGAACTAACAAATACACTCAACGGTTCTCTGTCAGTGAACTTCACACCATATTTTTTGCTTTTTTTTTATTTTTCCAGAGCAATGTACTAAGACAAGAACACACTCTTCCTCACTTGACATTGTGATAATGATCTCCTCACCAGCTTGAATCTCACTCAACTATATATAGATTTTCAATCTACATAAACCGTCCTAGGTTACAGGGTTTTATGCCCATTGGACGTCCTTCATAAACCGTGGTTGCCAGCCACGTTTCATACATTTCTTTCTTCATAAACCGTGGCTACTTCCAGCGGTTTCTTACTTTCATTCTTAAAGAGTAAACCGTGGCTACCTACCACGATTTACGTTGTGCTTTTCTTCCATGTAAAACCTGCCTGCCAGCCACGGTTTATGTGTAGCTTGAAACCGTGGTTGACTCCCACGGTTTACATAGATAACGAAACAAGACATTCAGGTATCAATTTCTCCATTGTTGTAATCTGGTAAATCTTTCTCATGTTTATTTTAATTTGGTCATTTGCCCTAAAATTTAATTGAAATAAAAATTTGGTTAAATTGAAAAATGATTCCATTCGACCTTGCAAAATTAAACAAATCTGCCATATTATATGAAATTTTTTTTTAAATAATATTAATTAGTTTTTACAAGACATTGTTTATATTTTTTTTCAATAAAAGGATTTCATTAAAAACTTTTAAATTCTAGAAACCTAGTTAAAAATTGAGTTAACACTTTTAATACATAATATGTTTTTCAAGATATTGATATTCTTAAAATATTTAAAATTGATATATTTTGATGCCAATGCAATCATGATTGATAAAATGAATTATCTCGTTATTTTTATTTTGATAATAAGACTCTTTTATCTTAGATAGAGTAAATTATTATTTTTAATTATCTCTGATATAAAACTTTAAAACACTAATAAATTTAATTATAAATAAATAAAATTAGTTTTGTACTCACAAAAATAATTTTTATATGACAAAAGTATTAAAGATTAATTTTATTTATATATAGAAAGATTGTTGATATTCTAAATTTTCATAAGTAAAAATGATATTTTTTCATCTTTTAGGAGTATAAATATAATTTTATTTATTTATGAATAAATTTATCAATATTCTGAACTTTCTTAAATAAAATTTGATAGTTTATTCCTCCAACATATTTTTTTCCTATTGCATTTATAGATGAATAGGTTGAGAAATTATATAGAAATCTTACCTATAATTGATCTATTAAGTTAGTAAAAAAAATTAATGAATATAATAGTCATTGAATAAAGTTTGAATACAAAGAACTACATGCAAGTAGATACTAATCATGATAGTCTAAGTTTAGAGGCACACTTTGTAATTGAAGGTCCTTAAACTCGAACAATTTTGGTGGAAAAATTCCGTCTTCAATTGGGAATCTAGCAAACCTGAATTGGCTTGATTTAACAGAAAATGAATTTGAAGGAGTAATCTCAATATCCCCTAGTCTAGACATGCTCCTGAAAGCACAGCACTTGTAAGTTGTTGTCTCTTTCTTTTTTATTTTTATACTATAAAAATTTTGGAGCAACCATTGATGAGTTGTCTCCATAGGACCTTAAGGTAACAGATTCAAGCCTTGACGAGGGGCCGTGCGAGTCAGCAAAACTGGTGGTTGATGGTTGGTGGTGAGGGATGAAGTTGCAGTATTCAGAAAAGGAGAAAGAAGTGAGAAGGGGTAAAATGATAATTTAAAAATAAAATAGTGAATGAGTAGGTTTGTTTGACCGCGGCTTAATAATTAGTTATTGGCTAAAGTTTGACTAATATTTCCATGACAAGATTTTATTTTATGCTTTTCAGGATATTTTGCAACAATAAGCTGGAAGGTCCCCTGCCAAATATTACTGGAACGAGCTCCCTGAAATACTTGTAAGTAGACAAGCATTTGATTTTAGATAACTGCATTATTATTAATCACGATAGTTTAGTTTTAGTTTTAGGCGTCTAATATTTATATGTACCCAAATTGACTCTTAACATACCAACATTGAGTTGGTCGAGTGGTGAGCAACTCTGTTCCCATCTCAAAAATCTTTGAGTTGGGATGAATTGAATGTTTCTTGTAATACAATGGTGAAATTCTCTAAAATCTATGTTGAAGGGATTTGAGCAGCGATGCCTTTGATAGCACAGATTTTTCACAATGGCTTTTGACTATGAAGAATTTAACAACATTGTAAGTCTTTCTTTTTGTTACTTATTTCACTCTTCTGTATCAAGGTGCTTTTTTCAACACTTCAATGCAGTTTTTGTCTCGAATGCAGGAGGCGAACCTGTCTGGACAAATACCTGCTGATTTCTTTAGCCTTCCCTCTTTGCAATATGTGTGAGTTTCACTCTCAAATAAAAAAAAACTATCATTATCACTTCTATAATCAATATATTATACTAATGCTGTTACTTTTGCTTTGTTGATAGGGTGCTAAGTAAGAATCATCTTAATAGAACATTGAATCTTGGCCCTAACTATAGCAAAAAGTTGCAACTTATTGATTTGCACTCCATTGACTAGCGTAGAGGAATCATCATTCATCAACACTTGTTATGTTTTGGACTTAACTTATTTTCTCTATTTCTTTGTCATGATCAAGAGCCTAAGCAGTTGAGTAACTCATGAAACACTGCAATGTTGATTGGTGCGGCTGTTGGTGGCTCTTTTGTCCTTGTGTTATTACTACTTGCAGATGTTCATGCTTTCCGCCAGAAGCTAAGGGCAGAAAGAGCGATTTCTCGAAACAATCCTTTTGGTAGTTTTTAATGACAATCCAACAGACTACATGTATTCATGAGCATTTGTGTCTGTGTAGATGAGTTAAAGGCAGCAAGGCAGTTCTCTTTTAAAGAACTTAAGAAATACACAAACAACTTTTCACGAATCGAAGTAGGGCGGGTTAGAATTCAAAGACGAGATTGAACTCCTTTCAAGGGTTCACCACAAGAATCTGGTAAGCCTAGTTGGATTCTGGTTTATGAGTTTGTTCCAAATGGAACCTTGAAGGATACTATCACAGGTTCTTTTACACATCAAGCTTGACACTTACTTCAGATATTAGTTTAGATCATGTTTTGTAATTTGTAATTTTATAAAATGCATGTGATGTGATATATGCAGGGAAATCAGGCATAGAAGGATAAAAGTGGCCCTTGGAGCTGCAAGGGACGCCGATCCTCCAATTATACACAGGGAGTACTGATGCTAGAGCTGATAACCGGAATGTGAAAGTGGTGAGGAATTCAATTGACAAGATCGAGAAGTTTGTTGATCTTGCAATGATGTGTCTTGAAGAATCAGGAGCTGACAGGCCTCCAATGAGTGATGTAGTAAAAGAGATTAAAATCATATTGCACTCAATTGGTTTGGACCCTGCTGCTGAATCAGAACCATCAACTTCATCAAGTTTTCAACATGTATTCAAGCTCGGAAGATATACAAATAAACAATCAGCATGAGCTTAGATAAGTCTTCTAAGATCCAAGGTAAGAGGAAAATAGAACTTTTGGATAAAGAGTTTGTAAATGTTAGCTAAAGGCTGAAACGTGATCAACATTTTAAGTGTATATATATTTCTATAATTATGAAATATATTGGTGTTGTTAAGAACATCCACAAGTATAAACTGTTATTATGCTATGATTTTTTATTAAATAAATAAATAAATATAATATATACATACATACAGATACGAGAGTATTTATACGTTTATATATGTGTAAATATGATTTTCATTGACAATGAGTAGACAATTAAAAGAAGGTATTTGTAGAACAGTTTAAATCGATTCAAAAGATAAAATTGATATAAATTGTATCTATTTAGATTGTATTGATTTGATTTTATTTTATTTTTCAAACACTTGTAAGTTATATTATATAGATTTGAATTAATTTTTTAATCTAATTAGATTTAAATTATTGTAATTTGACTTAGATTGATTTATTTGATTCTAAAAAAAGATTTAATAATTTAAAACTTTGGAATTAAAAAAGAGATAATAATAAAATGGCTTCAACGTGATTTTAAATTTAGAACACCAAATTTAACTAATAATATTTTTTTAAAAAAAATTATTATCATTTACAAGACTTTGTTCATAAAAATCTCAATCAGCTAAACATAAAAATATCATGCTTGAATACAAATTTTAATAAAGGTTTGTTTCGATTACAAGCCACTGAATAATTAAATATTTATACAACAGCAATTAGCCTTGATATCTATGTTGGAGAAGCTATGCTAAGAAACTGTTTTTAGAAAATTATTGTAGATAAAAGTATCAATTAACAATAAAAATAGTATTATATTATATAATATAATATGAATGAGTTGGTTTGAAATTAAATATGAAAGCTAATCTAGTCTAAATCATTATTCATGCCATTTGTTATCAATATGATAAGATTAATCCAATTTAAACTTTTGCAGATATACAAGTTACCTATTATAAAAGCACACACGTTAAAATATCATTAATTTTAAAATATTTAGACTAATTTAATCTTAAGAGTTTTCTTATCTTATCTCTCGTCCTATATTAAATGTTTAATACACATATATAGTTTATGATCATTGGTTAAGGGTATGAACAATAAATAAAAAAAAAATTAAAACATATCTATATATTGAAAAAGTTCATCCTAATGTGATTTGTTGTAATTTTTTTCAGATTTTTGCCCCATTATTTAATTAAAAAAATTTAAGGAAATAAATTAAAAATATTATTGAAAAAAAGTTAAGTTTAGCACCAAATATTATAATAGAAAAATATAAAATAACACCTCATACAAAAATAAATAAATTGAAAATTGGAGCAATGCAAATTAAATTCAAGAAGCAAATATTTAAAATTAAAAAAATTTAGATGAAAAATATTTAAATTTAAGTTCCATAAAAGATAAAATTATATAATTTAAACTTTAAATTATTTAAGATAAGCATACTTTTAAATTTAAAAAGATAACATTTTTTTAAAAGTAGTTATAATTAATCAGACTATTAACACTATAAATACCAATGATATAAATCATATAAACAGAAATAGAAAATTTTCATAGTGTCTTCTCTTTTTCTCCCACAATGAGTGTGAATCAGTGTGTGAAAGTAGCTCTCTTTTTAGGTCTCTTAGTATTATTTTATTTTTCTTTTTCTTTATCAGAAGATGTGAAGTTTAAAGTGAAAGGAGTCACGAACATTGCTACAACGGATGAGAATTTCATATGTGTAACATTGGATTGGTGGCCATCTAATAAATGTGATTATAACCAATGTTCATGAGAAAAAGTTGGGATTCTCAACTTGGTATTTTATTTATTTATTTATTTATTATTTTGTTTGATATTATTGTCGTATATTACCATTCAGAATATTATATGCATTTTTAAATATCATCATAATGATAATTAATTATTCTTTTTGCAGGACTTAAATAACAAGATACTCTCAAATGCAATCAAAGATAAATTATATTTTTTCTGAATTCAAACCATGCATTTTCAAATATCATAATGCTTATTTATTTATTTATTTATTTATTTATATCTATAATTCTTAACCTCTATTTTTCGGTCACTTTGAATATAATATATACTATATTATGTTAATAATAGCAAAAATTGAACGATTATTATATTATTAATAATTAATTCTTAAGTGAATGTATCGTGACAAAAAGATTAATCATTGTATTTTCAACAGGAAATATTTAATAAATAAATAAATAAATAATGATGTATTCTACGTTATTATCTATCATTTAAATGTTCATCTAATTTAATTACTTTTAAAATTGTTGCAGCATTCAATTCTCTAAAAATTAGATTAGGAGGTTCACTAGAAGATCAAATTATTTACCAATTTGGAAATCAAAAACAATGTTCAACTATGAAAAAGAAAGATAACGGCTTGTTTGGATTCAGTGTTGGATGCCTTTCCAAAAAAGATAGAATGAAGTGAATCACTTTTTCAACAAAACTGGGTAATTAATATATATTATTTTAATTTTTTAATATTATTATAATTACTTTACAAACAATCAATCTTATCTTATCTTATGATATTTACTTTAAATTTTGCAGTGTCAAATTTATATTTGGCTTAAACGCACTTATTGGCAAGAAAAATTCTAAGGAGGACCAATTAAACTGGAAAGGAGATTGGAATCCAAACAATGCCATAAGTCTCATGAAGTACACTGTCTCAAAAGGATACAATATAGATTCATATGAATTAGGTACCAAATTAAATTAAAACACTTTAATTTTTTAATTAACTATTTAATTTTCACCCATAATTTTTTATAAATTTAATATTTTGTGTTAATTAATCATATAGGAAACGAGCTATGCTCCGAAGGAGTATCAGCAAGAGTAGATAGTGTTCAATATGTAAAAGATATCACAAAACTAAGGCACATAGTTTAGAGAACTATCATACTCCACCATGAAAGTATACTCACTTGGAATTAGACCACTCCAAGCATTTCACCTTGGTACAGATCGAAACCTTGCTGAAAATTCATGGTGCAACTTCCAAATTGGCTTTTCCTAGAAGTTCTTCAGCCTAACTCCGCCACACACCTTGCATCTCAACGCCAACCAATGCCCGTGTGCAATTGTGGACCCGATTGCCACAACTTATCCTTATCCATGGCAGTGCGGCAATACCATGAGGATACTTCTTGTCTTCTAGAGAACATCATCTTCTCTCATAGAGAGAGCAACCAGAGATCTTTTCCTTCAACGTCTTGTGCAAACCTGATTGTATCAACACATCCTTGACTTGTATTTGCCACAAGCCAAAATTGATTCTTCCATCAAATTTCTCTATTTCAAGCTTCACAGCACTTGAATATCCTGACATTGTTGCAATCGTATACTGGAATAGTATAATTCAACTGTAGACCGTGCACTAGGAAGGGTCCCCAGGAAAGAGAGGTAGGTCACAATAGACACACTTAAATACCAAGTCTTTCCTTAGCCAGAACCTTTCCAAACTGCACTCTCACAGTGTCACACTGCCTTCCAGCAACAACAACAGCAACCAAAGATCAACCTCAAGGCACAGGACAAAATTCTTTTCTGATGTGGAAGGTCAGACTAGGCTGCAACCATGAAGTCTCCCGGGTTGTCGAGAGCTCCTCACAGTTGACCAACAAAGTGGTATCAGAGCCGATGGTTAATCGGTCTAGTGGTTTTAAGGGATATTCAAGGTGAAGCATCGAAAGTCTTCCCGGCAAAGGTGGTTCGGGCGGCGTGTCCCGCGGTGTTTTGCGGTGGTGTGATGGACGAATACTCGTGGTGGTGGAGAAGTTAGAGGGGAGTTGATGCTTGATGTGGAGGCTCACACTTGAGGGGGAGATTGTTAGTGTTGCAAGTGTGAGGAGTGTCGAAGTTAGTCCCACATCAAAGAAAGCAAGAAAGAGTGATGAGTTTATAAGATGAGAGACCCATTTACTTGACACCTTAAGGTTTTGAGTTGGATGTGGTGTCTTCTCATCTTATGTTCTCTCACTTGATTCCTCCACGTTCGGCCCAACATTATTAACGGAGTTACACATCACATTTATAATCTTGGTGCTGGTTTTTGTTGCTTGATTAATTTGTTTAATTCTCATAATATAATTGTATTATAAATTATATTATATAGGTGTTGATAAGGATCTTATTAGCAAGGTTCAAGACCCATATTTTTTGAGCAAAATTGCACAAACTTTTAAGGATGTTTCAACGGCAGTGAAGAAATTCACACCATGAGCTGGAACATGGGTTGGGGAATTTAGTGGAGCTTATAATAATGGAGGCAAAGATGTATCCCATACTTTTGTTAATGGCTTTTGGTACATTTTCTTTTTAATTGAATTTCAGCTCTCTAATTTCTTTTATATATTTTTCCTAATAATTTTTTTAATTCATAATAACTATAGGTATTTGGACCAATTGGGTATGACATCAACCTTCAACCACAAAGTTTATTGTAGACAAGCTTTGATCGGAGGAAATTATGCTTTGCTAAATACCACATCATTCATTCCTAATACAGATTATTATGGGTATGTCACATATATTCATTTATATTTATATAAGTAGTTAAATTAAATGTGATTTTTGAATGAATAACAATTTTATTTTCTTTGAACAGAGCACTTTTGTGGCATCGACTTATGGGAACCAATGTGCTCTCTATTTCTCATGATAGTTCTCCATATCTATGTACATATGCTCATTGTTCTAAAGAAGGGGTAAGCTAGTAATTTTATTTATATATTTATTTATTTATTATTTTAAGATAATTTTTTATAAGTTATAACATATTGTCGATCTAATTATTATTTTAGAGTGGAATCACATTGCTACTAATAAATATGGAGAATTCAACATCCTTTGATGTGTCACTTGTGAATGACATGAATCTTTATCCATAGGAATTGACATCAAAAGAAATAAACACATTGAATTTGATGGATTCATTGAAAAGAAAAGAGTACCATTTGACACCTAAAGATGGAAACATTCAAAGTGATGTTGTGTTTTTGAATGGAACTCCATTAAAACTCACCAAGTCAAAGAAAATTCCAGAGCTTAAACCAAAGATTGTTGATCCTTCTTCTTTTTCTCCGATCAAAGTTGCACCTCATTCAATAGTTTTTGTGCAAATGGATGATTTCAATGCACTTGCATGTGCACCTCCTACAAAATAAATTATTATTAGGGTTCTCTAATGTTTCTTTTTTATTTTTCTTATAGAACTTAGAATTATTAAAACAGATAGAGCATAGGCATATATATTTATTTGACTGGAAATAGTTTATGATTAATTTTTTTTAATTTTTTTTATTTTCAATTAGTTATATATATTTATTTATATATATTTCTTTATTATTGATGATTTTAACAATATTCATATTATTTACATGATTGAAAACCAATTGATTAATAGCCACTATATATTCATATATAACAATTTAAATTCACAATTGAATATAATTTAAATTATTCATAGATAACTTCTTAATATTTGCTTTATAATAAAAAATATGGTATTATAATACTTGTGGTAAATTGTCAGCAAATTTCATTCTTAATAACGTTAACTAAGTTATTAGTAATAGAATTATCTTCTTGAGCTGTTTTAAGTTTTTAACTTTTTTATTGTAATTAAATATTTTTTTCTTCGTAAAGAAAATCTCGATAAGTTAAATACGAAAATTTTATGATTGATGCAAATTTTAATAAAGGTTTACTTCATTTACAAGTTACTGAACAATTGAATGTTTATACTATAGCAATTGGTTGATTTCCTCATTAAATTAGTATAAAATTACTTTTTTCAATTAGCAAATTAAAAAGGAAATTTTGGTACAGGAAATAAAATCCAGAGAAAAAATTGGTGAAATAGAAGGTGTGCTAAAAGACATAATCCAAATACTTGATGGATGACCTGGACACCGAGAGAAGAAGGGGCTCACGGCTTAGCAAACCTACAGCTTAGATAGGAATTGGATGAAATTCCCTCCTGAAGAATGAAAAAAAAAAAGAATTCGAGGATAGATTTCAGAGAGCAAGTCATCTTCTGGGTTTAGGTGCGGCACTGGTCATGGATCCAACTCTGCTTCTGGTTGGGCTGCCCAGCCCCGAAACTGTCCAAAAACAGAAAGAAAAATAAAAAAAAATACCAATTCCACATCCGTTGAACTATCCACTTGTTGGACCTAGATATTTGTGTTTCATAATATTAAATATAATTAAAATAATAGGTTTAGCTATTCAATAAAATTACTAATTAAATTCTTTTTATAAAAAAATATAAAATTTACATTGTTAATACAATAGTTGTATATTGACTATAGTTATATTGATTTGACTGTTGCCAAAAATCATAAACTTCTTGTATTTACCAAAAAGAAGGAATTGTGCATGTTAAGAGAAGAAATTAAGAGTCTTTAACATAAACTTTTACTAATTTACAAGATAATTGTCACACAAATCTTTGTTTATTAATTTATTTTAAGTATTATATTTTCATGCACACCTCAAATTATTAGTTTTTTCAACAATACTAAAATGTACCATTCATTTTTCTAAACCCCATCATGATAAAACTTTTTACCAGCATGCCATCTAAATTTGTTGAATTTAAACCCAACTCTATAAAATATCGGCAAATAAGTTTCATTAACCTGTGATCCAAAGCAGAAGAAATGTTCAAGTTAAAAGATTCCCTATGAATTCCATGGAATAAACAATATTAAATGTGTTCTTAAAGAATGGATGCAATATATGTACAAAGGGTGAATCATGTGTTATTATAATAGTATAGTTAAATAATATTTTAGGGTTATTATATTAATATTAGTAAACTTAAATACTTATATTATATTATATTATGAATTCCATGGAATAAACAATATTAAATGTGTTCTTAAAGAATGGATGCAATATGTGTACAAAGGGTGAATCATGTGTTATTATAATAGTATAGTTAAATAATATTTTAGGGTTATTATATTAATATTAGTAACTTAAATACTTATATTATATTATATTATATTATATATGAGTCTTTTTAATTTAGATATGGAAGGGAAATTGATGTAAGACGGAGTTATGGAATATATGAATACTTTACACAGATGTGGTGTCAGTATTAAAGAAATTGAACGGTCCGATTTAAGGGTAGGTAATCAAATAGTCCGATTTAATCTATACAAATCGGACGGTCTAATTTGCGTTCTTCCAACCACGTGTCGCGCATGTATTGAGCCCGAACAACGGTGTCCATTATACCAACATACCCCTTCCTGAAGCCCCCACTCTCTCCTCCAAAGTCTTTTTCTTGAATCTACTCAGCCACCATTTTTCCTCCTATTCTTCTTCAATTAAAAAAAATTACAATGCCAAAAAAATAAAAATGTAAAAATATTGATCGTCTTGAATTTCATATTATCAATTATCTCTATTATTCTGATCATGTAATCTTTTTAAATTTTTTTATCTTAAAAAATTATTATTATTAAAAATTTAGGAATATATATTTAAATGATATATGTTACAGAATTATTATTATTATTATTATTATTATTAGAAATTTAGAAATATATGTTACAGAATTATTATTATTGTTAGAAATTTAGGAATATATGTTTAAATTTAGTTAGTGAACATTTTAATCAATGATAATGTTTGAATTAGACTAATGTAATAGATTAGTAAAATATATATGTTTAGAATTTTTTATAATAATTTTAGAAATTATGATTAATAATTAGATTTTGTAAAATATAATATATTTTTACTCTAGTAATAATTATTTAGTTATTGTTAGATATTTAATTAACTTAAACAGGGATAAAGCTACGTATGATACAGGAGGCAGTGCCCCAAAAAAAATTGTTTACAAAAATAATAAAAAATAAAAGAATGGCTCCTTTAAAAAATATATGGCCTCCTCCTTTAAAAAATTGTTCTTCTGTCCGTAATTTTTATTCAAAAAATGAGTGTAGTAAAAAATAATTGAAAAATAGTGTATTATTTGAGCTATGAATGAGTCATATGCTTAGTTAAAAAAAAAGTTCTAATCCATATTAGAAGTAAGAAATTAAAAGAAATAGCAACAAGAAGCCAACAAATCACTTCTTCCATTCTTTTCTCTTTTTTCAATTAGAAAATAAAACATCACTCCATATTTCCATTATCATTACAACTTAAAAGATAGCAAGTAGTCTTTAGCCTTCCATTATCATATCTCATTCTTCTTTTTTTTGTAAGTTATTTTTTATTTATTTTTTGAATAATTTATATATTTATTTATTTATCTAGTTTATAATCTTATAATAATAATTTAAGTTTTTGAAAAGAATTGAAGATGATAATCATGTATTATAATGTTATCCTTGTATTGTTTTTAATTTTTTTCTCATTATTAATTGTTTGTGACATTGATATTATTGATTTGCACAAAAATAAAAAAATGAGTTTAGTTAAGTTGCATAATGTTTATCTTATTATCTATATAAATTCTCAATTGTAGGAATTTAGTTGAATCATGAGTAAGATAAAAATAATAGACATTTTTTTAAAAAGACTAGCCAGAAGAGTGAAAATATTTCTAATGTTGTTACATCAATACCAACCTCTTCAATACTTGAGGCATCAAATATGAGTACTTTAGCTCCTCAACAAGACAGTTCAAAGTCAAAGCGCCCACGACTTAATCCTTAACAAATGGAAGTATGTCATTTGGTAAGAGATCCAGGAATTCGACCAATGATTTGGAAGTTTCATTCAAGTAAAAGAGATGAAATTCGTCGAGCTTATCTTAAAGCTGGACCAAATCAACCAATACTTGATAATTATCCTTTCTCGAGCGATACAAGTCATCGTCATCATTTTCAAGCTTCTTGGTTTGAATTATATCCTTCATGGTTAGAGTATTCTATTGAAGATGATGTTATATATTGTTTACCATGCTACCTATTTGCTATGGAATCTTCAATCAACACAAGTTCAAATGCTTTTATCGAAAATGGCTTCAGAAATTGAAAGAAGGTAAATAGTAGAAAAGATGGTCTTTTTTTTGAATCACATTGGCAAAGTTCCCAATTTGTTCCATCGTAGGGCAACAAAATCATGTGATAATTTGATGAAGCAATCACAATATCTTGATACACTTATAAAACGACAAACATCAGAGAAAATTGAAAATAATCGACGTGGACTTGGAGCATCTATTGATTGTATTAGATGGTTGACTTTTCAAGGTTACGTTTATAGAGACATGATGAAAGCTCAAGTTCAGATAATCGAGGTAACTTTATTGAATTGTCAAAGTTTTTGGGTTCTTACAATAGTAGTGTTCAAAAGCTTGTTTTGAAAAATGCTCCTAGATTTGTTAAATATACTTTAAGTGATGTTCAGAAAAAAATTCTACATGATCTTGCTACAATGGTGAGAAACTCAGTTAGAAAGGATATTGGAAATGCTAAATTTTTTATTATCATTGACAAAGCTTGTGATGAATCTAAAAAAAAGCAGATGGCTATTGTTGAGACTTGTTGATGTGGATGGTTTTGTTCGTGAACGCTTCTTTGATTTTGTACATGTTAGTGATATTAGTGCATTGACTTTGAAAAAAGAGTTGATGTCTGTGCTTTCTATTTATAATGTCCAAATTGAAAACATTCGAGATCAAGGGTATGATGGTGCTAGCAATATGAGAGAGGAATGGAATGGTTTATAAGCTTTATTTCTCAATGATTGCCGACAAGCATATTGTGTCCATTGTTTTGCTCATAAATTGTAGTTAGCACTGGTGGCTGCTTCAAGGAAAGTACTTCAAATTCATGAGTTCTTTACAAAATTGACTGCTATTGTCAATATTGTTGGTGCATCTTGCAAATGACATGATCAACTACAAGAAGCTCAAAAAATTGAAAATACAAAATTGATTGCCAATGATTAGCTAGAAATAAGTCAAAGTGCAAATCAAATGGACACTTTACAAAGAATTTGAGATACAAGATGGAATTCTCACTTTCATTCTATTTGTAACTTGATAAGAATGTTTGCAACTACTCATACCGTGCTTAATAACATTATTGATGATGGTACAACTTTTGCTCAAAGAGGTGAGGCTTATGGTGTCAACAAAGTGCTATCCTAGTTTGAATTTATTTTTTCGTTATAATTGATGAAGAAAATTATGGAAATTACTAATATTTTGTGTCAAGCATTACAACAAAAATCTCAAGATATTTTGAATGCAATGCATGTTGTTTCCACATCAAAATTTCTTCTTCAAAAATTGAGGGATAGTGGTTGGTGCAATTTACTTGAAATTGTTAAGAAGTTTTGTTAAAAATATGAAATTGACATTCCTGGTATGAGTATACAATACATGGTTGGAAGAGGTTGATCTCATCAACCAAAGATAACAATCGAGCATTATTATCGAGTAGATGTGTTTTTGGCAGCAATTGACTCTCAAATTCAAGAGTTAAATAGTAGATTCAATGAGAAAACCATGGAGCTTTTGACTTTAAGTATTGCTTTGGACCTTAAAGACAATTTTAAGTTGTTTAATATTCAGAATATATGCAAGTTAGCTGAAAAGTTTTATCCTTTAGATTTTTCTGATCATGAAAGGATTCTTTTGAATGCTCAATTGCAACATTATGCATTTGATATACCAAATCATCTAAAAGATGTTGGGACACTTTCTGAGTTATGTAAAATATTGAAAGAAACAGGAAAATCAAGAACTTATTATTTGGTTGATAGA
Organism: Arachis hypogaea; assembly: GCF_003086295.3. Classification (NCBI taxonomy): domain Eukaryota; kingdom Viridiplantae; phylum Streptophyta; class Magnoliopsida; order Fabales; family Fabaceae; genus Arachis; species Arachis hypogaea. The sequence continues at coordinate 39,235,831 of NC_092039.1, forward strand.
CTGATTCGCAATGTCTTAACTCTTCCAATATCTACAGCAATAATAGAAAGAACTTTTTCGGCAATGAAAATTGCTAAAACAAGACTTCGGAGTAAAATGACAGACGAATTTCTTGCAGATAATTTAGTCATTTACATTGAGAAAAAAATTGTAGCTACTTTTAGTGCAGATTCAATAATAGATAACTTTGAATCAAGGAAAAAGCATCGAGCTTAATTGTCTATGTAGGTTATAAATTTTAATTTATTTCAACTCTAATAATATTATTATTAATTTTTTCATTGCATAAGTTATGGTTGTGATTTAGATTATTTACATAAAGCATAATATATTTTTTTAATAATTTTGTAGGGAACATCTAAAGGAATTAAATAGTATTTGAAGATTTTAAAAACAAGTATATAACAACCTATATTTATAATATTTGAAATTAGTTTTGAGATATTTGTGTTTAAGTATTTTAATATACAATATGTTCAGTTATTTTATAAAAAGTAAATTTTAAGCCAGTTATTATTTTTAATTTTTTTGTTAAAATAAAAAATTAAAAAAATATTGGTCTCCCTAATAAATATTGTCTAGTTTTATTCCTTGACATAAATATATTATTATAGTTGAAATTTTAATAAATAAAGTGGAGCATTGTTAGTTAAATAAGAATTGGATTTATTTATTAGTTATTATTAATAGTAAGTTAGTATTTATTATTAGTGAAATAGGAATTATTATCCAATAAATTATTTATGAATAAATAAATAAATAAATAATCATATAAGGAACAATTCAATAAAATTTTAGGTTAATATGTATATAATAATATCATAATTTTTAAAAATTAAAAATCATTCGAAATAATTTCTAGTATTATTAATAAAATTTAGAAGTTAAATTATTATTATTCTAGAGTTTAGTAAATTAGATTTAGTAAAATCAATTGTTTTTTGGTATTTTCAATAATTAATAATAGTTGTTAGGTATTTAATTAATATATTTTGTGTAGTTAAATATGAAATTTTTTTAATAATGATAGTTAATTAATTGGTAGGTTAGTTGTATTTATGTATACATGCTAGTTATTGAATTAGCTAATTAATAGTAAGTTTAACATTAGTTTAATAAATTAGTTACTATTATTAGAAAATTATTAACTTTTAGTAGTAAATTAGTAATTATAATTATTTGACTAATAGTTTGCTATGTTTTTGTAGAGTTTACAAATTTGACATGTATGTTAGGAAATTATTTAATTTCCTAATTTATTTGTGGAAAATACATATATTAATTATAATCACAAATTACGCTATTTCAAATTAAATTACTTATATAATGTTGATCTCATTTATTGTTATAAATGTTAAATTGAATAAGTCATAATTACTTTTTATTTGGAATTAAATGAGAATAAAACCAGATATTATCTTTTATTCTTAAGATAATTATCTTTTGGATTTTAGATATATTATCTTTTGGACTTTAGATAGTATTTTATTTGGCCTTTAGGGTTTAATAGGTGCCATCCTCGAATATAAATAGTGCCTTCAGGGTTTCGGTTCCCAATATACCAAAGTCGTGTTTGTTGCTCTTTTCCCATCGAAAGAGTTGCAATCCAGCCGCCTAGGGATACAGAAGGCTTTGGTTGAGGAAGATCGAAAGAACCACAAGACTGAGTCTTTCCATCAATTTCTGACTTTTATGAGAAAAGTTATGCTTCCGCATTATGATATATTTTTGATGATTCAATATGGATGATCTGGGTTAATAAAATTATTTATTCCAACAAGTGGTATTAGAGCCATCCATAATTTAGTCATAAAAAATATTTAATTTTATTTTGTTGAATCAATTATATAACACAGGATAGTCGTGAGTTTATATCCTATTTGGAATTATCTCAGAATTTTGAGTTTTCTTTAAAAAAAAATTATTCACTACAGTATGGTGGTTGGAGACTGATATATGTTCAGTCTTTGAGTTGGTACAACCTAGGTCTCTTCTCTCTCTGCAAATTCGTCATCCGTAGTGGTTGTGAGATGACAGATGCTTCTGGTTTGTACAATTGTGATTCTCAGGACACACAATGATTTACTTTTCTTCTATCATGCGTCATCGGTAAGGTGGCTCTACTCCTCTGAACCTTTATCTCGTAATCTTGTGTTGATGACTTTCCATTGTATTTAATTTTTCTTATCTTCGTTCAATTTTGTGTTCCAAGAGAAATAAGAAATTTAGGGTTCTTCTTCAGCAGATTCTTTGCCTCGCTTCTTGGAGAAAATACAATTCCTTGTATTTATTATCGATTAATTACTATGATTACTGATTATGGTAAGGTTGTTTCTGTTATGCTTAGTTATTTGATATCGTAACCCTATGTTTATTCTTTCTTATTTTCATTCAATTTTGTGTTTCAAGAAAAATCAATCGGGTATTAAGGGTTCTTGTTCAACAGATTTTTTGCCCCATTTCTTGGGGAAAATAGAAATCCCTTGTATTCGTTTTCCATTAATTACTAAGATTACTTATTATGATAGATTGTCTTTGTGATGTTTAGTTCTTTGATTTTCATGTAATTTGTATCTTCTTTTTTTTCTTGAATAAGGTGCACCATGTGGTTGGTATGCTCAATGCTAATTTTTGTCATCATCATGAGGTGATTCTTCCCTTTTTATGTTTTCAAGGCAAGGGTTTCTACCTATTACTTGAATAGACATCATTTCTATTCAGTATAGTTTCTGAGTTGTCAATGAATTGCTTTTTATCATTCCTTTTATCCTAGAAGTTTCATATATCAATCAACCTTTCTTTCTTGTTTGCATGTTTTTCTGTGCATTGCTTTTTATCAACTCTTAGGATCTTCTTTTATATGGTTAACTTTTATTTACAGAGATCCTTTGTAAAGTATGTTGTATCTTACTTTTATTGGATAGAATATTAGTAAGGTTATTGCTAGGTATTGTTATACAAGGATTTCCATGTATATAGTTTTCTTATCTTCTCTACAAAATTTCTGGGTAGTAATTCTTATTATTAGACATTTTTCATTGTTCTTCCTCTTTAATGTTTGTCTTCTGTTTCCTATTTGTTGTTTAGCTTATTTCTTACTTATTATTGTTCTCTGATTTTTATCTAGATTAATTATGTGTTTTTTCCTGTTTCATTATTTTCCTTTCAATTTCTGAATTCAACCAAATCAACTCATTCATAATTTAAATCACACTATACTGTGTAGTATGTCAGTAGTTATTATCAAATCAATAGACTATGAATTTGGTGGTAGTTGGTGGGCATCAACTTCATGATTTAATCCCAATTAAAAATGGTCTTTCTTTTTTCTTCGAGTATGTGTTCTCTTTTGTATAGCCACATATGTTTACAACAATATAGCTTGTTTTCTCTCCATCATCATCTTTTTTTTGAATTCAAATGTCAACTTCTTCTTTCAATTTGTCTATAAAAGGAGAGTGCAGTTGAGTATGTTGTGTATAAGTTTCTTTGCGGTATACACTGTCTACTGTGTTTATCTTTTTTAGCCTACTCTTATCATCTTTCTTACTGCTCTATATTTGCTTTCTTAATCTTGGTTGTAATGCCTCCTCCTTCTGATATGATTTCTAAGCTTCATCCTCCTAGAGAGGCATGGAGACCGAGAGTAAGGGTGTTGAGGCTATGGGTTATTCCCTCCTTTGAAAATCATGATGTATCTAATTCAATGGAAATGATTTTGGTTGATGAGAATGTGAGGATTTGTTCGAATTATTTTTTCCATGCATAATTTTCTTCATTTACATTGTTCATGTTTCTTTTGCTTCAGTCATATCCTTTGTGTTATTTTTTACAATGTGATTTCTGTTCTTTGTAATTTTTTTTTCTTCTGTGCTTTGGGTTTCATTTTTCAACATAGATGAAAATAAAAAAATTGTATATTTTTTAGACTAATATATTTTCACATCTGTTTAATTTCCAGGGTACAAAAGTTCAGGCCACAGTGAAAAAACAATTAATTAACAGGTTTAAGGAGCATATTATTGAGGGTCATGTTTATCGAATGTCATACTTTAGTGTTGTGGGAAATGTAGGTAGTTATAGGGCTACCAACCATGAATACAAGCTGGTTTTTCTTAATCGTACTGTTGTTATCAATATTTCTGATGATAACATAAAAGCTATAATTTGTTTTAGTTTTTTCCTTTTGCTGAGCTTTTAAAAATGAATGAAGACTATAACTACTTAGTTGGTATGTTCTTCTTCTCTTTTTTTATTCTTTCGTCTAATGTTTTTGTATATTTTTTGTGGTGTTTAAATATTTTTTTTGCACTTTTTGTTAGATGTTATTGGTCTTCTAATTTCTGTGGGTAAAGAGAAAGAGTATTCTAAGGATGGCAAAATTGTAAAGATGATTATTGTTGAGTTGGCCTCAAAAGAATATGTCTATATTGGATTGCTCTCTTTCTAATAGTTATTTCCAACAAATCACATCTTCACTTATTCTTTTAATGCATTCAACTTATTTTGTTCTATCTTAATAATATTAAGTTCCTGTATTGTTTCAGTTTGAAAATGCGGTGTGCCTTATTTGGAGAGTATGTTGATGAAGTTAACCGTTTTTTAGTTCTGGTTATGTTGAGCAACCTATTGTGGTCTTGCATCTTGCTAAAGTCAAAATTTTTAGGGGTAAATAATTTTTGGTTGTTGTTATGTGGATTTACATTTGAATTTTGTTAAATTTATCTCTTAAACTTTTAATTATTTTGTTTAGGACAAGTTGGCCTTCAAAATGTGATGCATGCTACTCAATCTTATTTAATCCTGCCATATCTTAAGTTGTTGAGTTTAGGAAGAGGTAAGTGATGTTCAATAAATTGAAATCTTATTTTTCTTTTTCAAATTTTGTTTTCTTTTCTTTCATAGCGTGCCATTTTTTTTCAACATGGTTGAATAGGGCATTCATGGTACCCAACCTTTGTTTATTGCAAATTAGGGTAAAAGTATCTCATTTTCATGCGTCTTACTAGGAGGTGTAGTATTGAGGATCTTCAAGATAACAATGAGGTGAATTTTATTTAAAGTAACTAGATGCTTTTTTTCATAATTCTACACACTAATGGCTGCTGCTACTTAGGAAGGATCTTTTGTGGTATTTGGAGTTATTAGAGATATTGTGGAAGAAGGTTCTTAGTCGTACTCTTCTTGTATTTGTGGTCGAGCTATACAACCTCAAGGTGGTGCTTACTACTGTGATTTTTGTGCACGTCATGTCACTAATGTCACTCCTAGGTATCTATATTGTTTTGTTTCTGAATATAGTATTGTGTCCTTATTTAATATCATGATGAGGATTAATATTTCAATGTCATTTTTAGTTTTACTTTTTCATTGTATAATGCTAATAATTTTCCTTTTTTTTTACTAGATTTAGGATTAAAATATCAGTGGAGGATCAAATTGGTCATGGTATATTTGTGTTATTTGATCATGAGGCTTCTTATCTATTAAAGAAGTCTTGTGCTAACTTATTCTCTGAATTTCAGTTTGATGCAAATGTAAGTAGGGTTATGAGTTTTCTGTTCTGTTATTATTCTTTATGTATGTATTTGTTGTTATTATTCTTTATCTGTATATCCTTTTACCATGTTAATGTGTGTCATTTTTTGTTACATGTAGGTTGTATGTGGGGATACATATCCTGTCACTTTTCAACAACTGGTTGGAAAGAAGTTGTTGTTAAAGTTGATACTAAACTTGTTGGTCCTGATAAGTATTTTGGAACTTTTCGTGTTAGGAGAGTTTGTGATGATAGTACTATTGTTGCAATGTTTGAACTCCCTAATTATGACGCTGATGATGAGTCAACTCCATTAAAGGTTTCCTCCTGCTCATTTGGATGTATATGTTATGTGGTTTTTGTATTATCTCATTGTTTTTACTTAGTAAATTTTCTCTTTGTTCTGTCCTAGTAGCCATATGTACCAAAATCTGATGTTACGGCTGCTCAGTGTTCAAATGTTGTGAAACAATCCCCTTTTGGGTTGTCAACATGTTCTATTGCTGAGGGTCAATATTTGAGCGGCATCAATCATTCTGCCATTTCTGACTCATAACTTTTTGTTACTCAGGATGAAACCTTCAATGTTACCAAGTTTTTACCTTCTGGTTTGGGAGGATCTATTTCCAATAAGCTACATTTAACAAATATCAAAAAAGAATCTCTAATTGTAATTGATTTCCTAACCAAAAAGGAATCTGAAGTTACCAGTTTGGAAGATATTGTTGCTGATGTTGATATTGCTAAACAAAATGTCAATGAATTGCATCAGAATACTACTGTTACAGAGGAGTTTGCTGAAGATCTTGATATACTGATAAATTCACCAGTCAAAGAAATTCAGGTTGTCTCTTTTTTATGCTGTTTGTAATATAATGTAGATCTATAATGTGCAGTATTTTTTTTACTTCTGTTATTTTTTATAAATATATTTTCTAGGCTCTTTTTGTTTTTAAAAACCAATTCTTTATATTATGTTTTTCTTAATATATTCATAACATTCTATATAAAAACGAAAGAAATATAAAGAGCCTTTTTTTTTTACAAGAACTTCTGTCAACTCTCCTTTGGAATTCCCCACGTTCCACAAAAAGTCTTGATTGTGATGTCGGAGGAAGTTCCAAACCTAAAAGTGGTAGAAGTGGGAAGGCTAAGAGGAATCTCAATCCTGATTTTAACAGCATTGCTGACACCGAGGACGTGCGTAGTAACAAGATGTTGAAAACTGATCATGATTGAGGTACCTCTTTTAATATAGTTGCTGCTCCTAGGATTAAGTGTATGCTAATACGTTTACATCATGTATAGAGGAGTCCAAGTTTTCACCTGTGATGAATTGTTAGTATGGTGACTTATAATGCTATTTAGTGGTTTTTTTTGGAACTGTGTCCAAGAAGTAGCAATGTCCAATTGTTAACCTATGATGTCAAGTACAAAATGGTTCTTTTTCTTTTTTTTTTGGGTTACTACTTAATTTGTTAGGCTTGATTTGCTAAAGGTTGGACATAGTATCTTTTGTATAACCTTAAGAGAAAGTTTTAGCTTGTGGACTTGGGCATATCCTTATCTATTATGTACAAAATCTATATGACTACATCAATTAAATGCAGTAGTTCCTTTTGGTAATTAATATATAATCGGTTCCGCTACGTTACCAACAGCATATCTGCCAACTTCTGCCAACTCTTATTTATAATTGTGTTTCATGGAAGTGTGTTTGTAGATGTGTCTAATAAAAATGTCTTTTTTATAACTATGTTTAATAGAAGTGTCTTTATAGATATATTTTCTGGATGTGTCTCTTTATATATGTATTTAAAATATATTAATTATTAGACACATCTACGAATACACTTCCATAAAACACAAATATAAATAAGAGTTGGCAGAAGTTGGCAGATAATATGTTGGTACCCTATACTTTTCCATATATAATATATAATTTATTGCACTATGTCTAATTAGTTTTTTGCTCCAATATGCTTTTAATTCTTACTCATTATGCAAGTGCACTATTTATGCAAATTTGTTAATACTCTGCATGTGCTTCATTTTCAATAGTGATAAGAAGAACATATATGTGTTTTAATCAAGTTCTATTATACATTTATACTCAACGAATATATTGATTTGACATTTGTAAATTTTATTTTCCTGTTTTTTGTCACTTCCATAGGTGTCAGTTTGACCCTAATATATAGGTTATATCATGTTCATACCATAAAAGATGAATCACACATTATGTTACACTCACACAATGAAGTATATATATATATATATATATATATATATATATATATATATATATATATATATGTATGTATATGTATATCTTTGTGTGTGTATATTTTCGAATCTTATTCCTTATTCTCCTTCTTGATCAATTGTGGTTTCTTTTCTGGTTTTTGTAGATGAACATCAATTATAGTGTTATTATTATATGATTCGGTTTTTCATAATTTTTAGATTTATTTTCAATTTTTTGTTTTCAACCATATAGATGGGTAAGTCTCAGTCAAATGCTGCTGCTAGATTTCATAGACGAATGTCTCTAAAAAGATTACAAGGAAGTTCATTGTCCAGTTCAGAAGGTTAGTAAGGGGTTTCACATTGTTTATCTTATCTTTTGTAATAGATTTTTTATTTTTTATATTTGTTAAACTTTATAATATTTGTTCTTATGAATTTTTTCTTCTTGTATGTTTTAGCCCTTGTTTCTACAACAGTCTCTTGATTCATCTGCTAATTCTACGGGTTATTACTATTTTTAGAAATTTATATGTAATGCTAAGTTCCTTTTATTTTATGTTAATTGGTAAAATATTTTTTAAATATTTTTTTTGTTTTACATTCAATTTGTTTAATTCTTTTAATCATAATTTCATTACCTATTAATTAGTCAATATCTTTTATTTTATCAATTATATCTTGTCTTGTTTTTGTATATATCTTTTATTGTTCTACGTTGTTTGTATAAACTTGTCTCCCCTCCTTTTTTTTGTCCATTTAGTAGAATGGTCTGCTTTGATGAATAATATTCAAGTTATCGATACGAATCATATTCCATCAAGTATTAGTGAATTTCTTTTTCATATCTTTCTTTTATATTAATTGTTTTTATTTGATATGTTATTTATTGTTTTAAAAGGTTCAATCTTACTATAATAATAAATGGACAGCTCCTAACATGAATCTCCATATGGAATTGTTTTTGAATTTTTCTTAAAAAAGAAGGAATAAAATTTATGCACTGTTATTTGGATTAAAAGAAATTAGGTGGTGACTTGATATTTACTATTGTTTTTGTCCGAAATAACATTATAAAAATATAAATATTTAATAATTAAATCGATTTTATTATAAATTATGGCAAAAAATATTTATATAATCAAATTACTTTTGCAAAAATATTATATGGGATAAAAATTCTTGTTGACTAAAAAGATCAGTAACTCTATATATAAAAAAATTCAAATAATAATTTTTTTTAATTATTATTTTTATGTGATAGAATTTACTTCTTTACTCATAATTAATTTTAATATTGATTATCTCCAACATAAAAAATTTAAAGTGTATACTTTTATATTTAATTAGGTGCTCAGTTTATTACACCAATAAAAATAATTAGTTTTCATGCTTCTTATTTCAATATAATATTTCTCTCTCTCTCTCTCTTTCTCTCTCTCTCTCTCTAGAAATATAATTAGGTATTACAATAACAAGATTTATGTTTCTGGTTATAAAAATAACTCAGAAAATTAATACTATTTAAACAATTAAATCTTGATTCAGATTATTAATCATAAAATTAGTATTCTCCACAAATTATATGTAACAAATATTTGAAAATAAAAATAAGTGAAAATATATATTAGAAAGATAAGTAGCAAAAAATTTACAAATATACTAATAATATATTTTTTATGTGAATTATATTTTTGGATTATTTTTTGATTGTATTTAATTTAAATTTAGTGTATTTCTTATAAGTTTATAAATTTATTCAAAATTATTTTATTTTATTTTATTTTTCTTATAAAACAGAAAGGTAAAGAAAGATAGAGAATGAGAGAAAAAAGAGAGAGAAAGATAAAGAAATATAAAGAGAGATGGAGTTTGTTGATTCTGAATGGAAAGATTTTTTCTAATTGTAATGAGAGAATATCTCATGACACATTTTTTATTTGTCAAATTAGTAATATAAAATATAAATCATAAATTATATATAAAGTGAGAAGGGTAGAGAAAAATAGATAAAGGAAAACAGGTAAATAATATTATAGAAAAAGAAAGTTTATTAATTCTGAAGAAAAGTATATATTTCATCTCAATTTTAATAAGTGGTATATGATACATTTTGGTTGTTAAATTAGTTATACAATAATATAGTTGTATTTCAATTTCAATTTTGATTTAATTTTATTTATAATTAGAGATTTTCATATTGTATATTTTGATTCTCAATTTTGTGATTAGTCATTGATAATAATATATAAAAGAAATAAAGTGGGTGGAAGAATGAAAAAAAATAAAAAAAGAAGAAAAAGGAGATGAAAATTCTTTAATTTTTTGGAGAAAAATATTTATTTTCAATTATAATAAAACGATGAGATATAACACATTTTTTATTGTAAATTTAGTAATACATAATAGATATTTGATATTCTTTATTGTATTTCATCTTGTTCTTTACACAATATATATATATATATATATATATATATATATATATATATATATATATATATATATATATATATATATATATATATATATATATATAAGTACTAATTTAAAATGTTAAATAGATGAATCAGAGATATATGATCCTTGCACAAATTCTTTCAATCATTTTCAATCTCCTATTGATCATCCTTTGTTCTTACAAAGTGAAACACAAGGTATATTTCATTTGAATTTATCTTTTTTTTCTTCATCTTATTCGTATTTTTTTTAATGTTTACTTGGTATTTTAATTTTGTGTTGACACAAGTGTTCATGTTCATGTGTTATCTATTTGTTAAATTTATTCTATAACTTCAAATTCCTAGCTTTCATTATTTTTGTTTTTTGGATAAACAAAAAATAAAATCTTTTTTTGCATATTCGATGTAATAAACGAAATCTTCTTTTAATATTTAAATTATATGTCATTATAATTATATGGTACATATTTTAGCCTCTTTGGTCAATTGTTTAAGATATATCTTATTTAGAACATGAAAATGTTTTTACAAATGTTAAATATGAATAAATGTAACTTGATTATTTATTTTTTTAGTTATCTTGATTATATTATTATGAATGTTTTCTTTTTACAATTAAAATCAATTGCATGCTTTCGGAATAAATTAATTGTTAAGAAACAAATGCAAGATTATTAATGTTCGCTAATGTTATTCACACACAATTAGTTTGATATTTATTTTTCTTGTCTTTTATTTTAGGTTGTTTTGATATTGGTGATCTAGATCATAGTTGTGCATTTTGTGTGTAACGACCCAATTTTCAATACGTCTAGGACATACCGGAAACTGAGCGCTACCAATTTGTCATCCTAATTATTATCTATTATTTATTATATGAGCCTGATTCGTTGTTAAAAGCGTAATTAGTTTGCGAGGTACTTTTTTTAAAAAAAATGTTTGGATTAATAAACAGAATCATTCATAAGCAATTCACAAATAATAATAGATAAAACAGTTATAAACAACCACACATAAATACATCTCAAGCAGTTGATAACATTCCGTGAACCAGCCTTTATTAGAGTAAAGATCTTTAGTTAGAACACCCCTAGATATAGCTAAATAATATCTATATACATATGTATACATACTACATCCCAGGTCCTAACCTGTTCAAGAAGTCCCTAAGCTGGCACCCAGGCTAGCCTAGACTCTATACTCACCTAGTCCCTCTAAACTACTAAAGCGAGGGAAAGTACGTTCTAAGTCTTCAAAACTCAAGTCAGGTGAAACGTCATCAAAAGGTGGAAGGTCGTCTATCACTCCTATGCACGATCAGTTATTGCCATATGACGTCACTCTAGTACCTCATCAAGTAGCCACATAACAAGAGTCTCGTACACAAGATTTAGGTTAAAATTTGCGTACAAACGGGATGCAGACGTTGGCTGGTCTCATCGTATATACATATGAACAGAGAACAGGATTCTCCCTAGGCCCAGAAGACTACCTAGAGCGGAATCCTCTTTACGGATGGTCATCAGCGAACTACAGGAGGGTACTCATGTTTTCATCTGGAGGGAGAAGGGAGAGAGAAGGGGTAAGAATTGGGGAGTTCTTAGTAAGGTCGGGGTTATTAGTTAAGTTCATTAATTCTGTGTTGTTTGGCAGACGATTAACAGAATATAGAGAAGTAGTAAACAGAAGACAGATAAATAGAGAAAATAGAGAAAACAGAAAATAGATCACAAACAGAAGAATACAAGAAAGTAAAACACAGACACAAACACGAAGAATAGAATACAAACAAAGATAGCGTACATTCATGCAACAATCATAATAGAGAAAATGCACAACCAAGTATGATGCATGTCTAGCCCTAGTGCAGGTAATGAACTCATCTGTCGGTTTCTACCCGCTCCTGACGTAACCCAAAGCAGCTGAAATGGGTATGGCTTTCCAGTTGGCTATACCCCTGTGTACAGGAAATAACCCCTCTGCCACCACAGGGTCCACTGCACGTAGGAAATAACACATCTGCCACTGCAGGGATGTATGCCGACACACCTTCTGTATATAGAAAATAACCCCTCTGCTACTACAGAAATGGAACAGGTGGTCACGGTACTTATGTAGCAGGAAATAACCCCTCTGCCTTACAGAATTAAAATATGGATCTGTACCGCAGGAAAGCGTTCTCAGTGGTCGCACCACCATCTATCTGACTGCCTCAATGCAGCAGATGAACAAACAAATAACTTTGGAGTTGCCTTAATACAACAAATAAACAAACAAGCACCTCTTGGGTTACTTCAAGCAACAAATGACCCTTCAACAGGTCCTCTGCTTTTTATCATACTACTCTCTTCTCTTTGTCTCTTTACTCTGCTCTGATTACTCTCTTCTCTGTATCTCTTTACTTTTCTCTAATTTCTCTGTTTAACGTATGTATTTAAAGCTTATGTAAATTTCGGTATGAATAGTTAGCCTATCCCAAGTATAGGTTCATTAAGTCTATACTCAAACAGTTTAACTTTTCATATAATACCTAACCCTAGTCGCAACTCAAGGACTAACTATGTTGCCCTAGTTCATTCACTAATTTCTGTCTGTTATTCTGTCATTAAAACTTTACAGACTTTTCTTTGGTTTTTATCTTTTCTTTAACTTTTTATCTTTCCTTTATCTTTGCCTCACTATCATGTTATTACCACTCTCTAGGTGTTTTATGAAGGTAATTATGAGATTCTGCGCTTAAAGTTCTTTCTAAAGCTTTTACAGAAAACTGTCTTTTCCGCATTATTTTATTATTTTTATTAAAATATTATTTTTAATTAAATATTATTATTTATTATTTTATTAATATATTTTCGAAAACTACCTTACCTTTTACTTTTAACTTTTAAAATTCACTTTTTACCACCTATAACTTTTAATATTTCTACTTTAACCACCCTAACTTTCAAAAATTACCAAATAACCCCTCAAACACCAAAATAATTACAACCTTGCCCTTTCTAAGATCTAAAAGGTGTTCTTCAATGTTCTTCACCACACTCAAAGTGTTCTTCGTGTTCTTCGTATATTCTTCAGATTCTTTCTCTGTTTTTACCCGTTTTTCAGTCTTTTCAGCAACCGATTTTTACCAAAATTCAAAATAAATTCCCAGCCACTAAAACTCTATCTTTTCTACATGATTTTAACACAAATTGAACCTCAATTTAAGCTCTAGGGTTCGTTTTTTCAGCAGCCACAAGAACACACATTCATAGCTTGAATTTCATCAAATTTTCACCAAAATTTCAACAAGAATTACTCATACAAACAATCAATTTCAAACACATCCAAACCATATCATAATCACACAACTCAAACACAATCATTCAAGATTAAATTCGTCAAACCCTACCTTGATTTGCTGCTCCAAATCCGGTTACTCTTTGAAGTGTTCTTAAAGCACTTTTTCCTCCTAAATCACATCAAAAACAACTTTAAATCCACAAACCCTCAACTGACCAAATCTCTCTCAGCACGTTAGGAAGGGATATCTCACCTTAGACTTGCTGGAAATTAACATTTCTTGGCCCTCAAGTCAAGTTAAGCATGATTTCTAAGGAAGAACATCAAGAAAACACATGTTTAAGCATGTTTCCTTGAAAACTGAATTGAAAGGGGAAAGGAACAGCCATCTCACCTTATTTCCAGCCTTGATAATTTACATGATTATGTAGAGGAAGAAGAGAGGATCATTTTGGTGAAATCAGAATTTTGGTTTGAGTTTTAGTTCAGAAGAAATCAAGCTTTGAAGATTAAGTGTTCATGAAAGTTTCTCTCTTTTCTCTCTTGTTATTTTCGGCCAAAGGGAGTAAATGACCAGCCTTGGAGTGTCTTGGAGGTTTAGGGTGAGTTGTGATTGGTTGGCTTGGAGGTGGATTAAAATAATATTAAAATATCTCAGGTGTATAACTACTAAAACTAGATGTATCGGAACACTTGCAAAAACATCTCTAAAAATTATTTTCTGAGGTACTAGCATAAATGACACTAGTAACATATTTATTGTGAGAATAAAAATTTTATGATGAGGCCTTAGCATTTCTAAAGTCATCAGAGAGTGCTGGTGCTAAGCTGCACCAATAAACTGTGAACCCAGTTAAACAGATTTTCTATTTTTAACTAAAACAGACCAGATAACCTTATAATATCATTCAAGAAGTTTCTAATACTCATATAATGATGATATTATCCTATTATCTCTCTTCTCTCATGAATCGAATCCGGTTCATCAAACTGAGACTATTTACGAAAAACCGAATCAAAACTCCTAACCGATACGGTTCAAAGACTAGGTTCTTCATCATTGCATTACCGAGCTTGCCTCAGAAAGTTCTAGCTTAAAGAAGACGTAATGACAACGAGAATTGAGATACTTGATGATATATCAGAGGTTCTCCCCTTACTGATCCTCTGGAGTTCTCCGTACTTTCAGAAAAGATCTCGCGTACTCGAAAACCAGGGTTGTTACATTGTGGTGCCTGTTTTTGGTTATCAGAGCGAGTAGAAAGAGAATCTAGAGAAAATCGTCCCATTTTTACAATTTGTTGTTTTAAAAGAAAGGTTTAGTTACCATATATTCAGAGCCCTCCAAAATTATTATGGAACTTGATTAATGGCTCTGATGCTAAGTCTTTACATTTTTAAAAAAGAATTCGATCATATAATAGTATGTTTGCTTTCACATCTCTTGGTGCTAAAGTACATGATTCATTGAATGATGGTAGTGGTCCTCCACAATTCATTATAAGTGGGTAGAATTATCACAAGATTGGTAGTTTATTGCTAGACCTTGGTCAGGTTTCAAAATTTGCTCAATTGTATATATATGATACAGAACACAAAGTGATCCATATAGAAAGAATTTTTGGGTATGTTTCATTTAGTTAATATTATCATATACATCTTTGTAATTTTTTTAATCATTTGTCATGTTAATTTTTAATATTGTTATTTTGTTCACTTTGTATCTATAACAAAAATCATTTTATATTATATATTTCTATTTCTTTTGTGTTTGTGTCAGGGAAACTAATAGTTTTGACAGAGAGGTGATCATTGATTTGATGCAAATGATATATGAACATAATGTCATTGCGCAATCATTTCGTAGAGCAAGAGAATTCTATGAGCAAGACTCATCCCAAGTGATCTGTTTGAGATTATTTAGTGAACGAGCATATGATCAAAGAATTTATGGTTATCCTTCGTGTGATGAGGTTGCTACTTTGATTGTTGGTGATTTTGATTCATCTGATTGTGGCTGTGATATTATTGTGTAGTCTATTGCTGGTCAATTTCAATGAATTTATGAAACTCATGCTTTGTATTGGCCATTACAATATCCATTGCTTTTTCCGTATGGTGAGGATGGTTTCCAGTTGAATATACCATTTCATGGAGTACGAGATCTACATGTTTCTCGGAGGAGGACTAGAGTGTCTTTGCGAGAGTTTGTGTTTTCGGTTGCAGATGAGAGAAGATGAAGAAAGCATTATTCATAAATCTAGAAGGTTGTTTCAGCAATTTGTGGTTGACTCTTTTTCTATGATTGAATCACAAAGACTTTACGAAATTAGGAATAAACAAAATACAATTAGAGGTAAATTTCTTCAGGGAATAGAAGAAGCTATGCATCGTGGTGATGTTGATGCATCATCAATTGGTACACGAGTTATTTTACCTTCTTCCTTCACGGGAGGTAAACATTATATGTTTAATAATTGTCAGGATGCCATTGCAATTTGTAAACATTTTGGTTATCCAGATTTATTCATGACCATTACATGTAACCCGAGCTGGCTTGAATTTCATCGTTATACTGCTTGTGACAAAATTCCGATTGCAGATCGTCCAAATATCTCTTGTTGAGTCTTTTATGCGAAGTTGAAATGTCTTTTTACTGATCTTAAACATGGCATCTTCTTTGGTCCCCTTAACGCATGTATGTTTAATTTTCATTGATATGTTATATTTACTTTCGGTAAACTATCAAAAATGCATCCAAATAATTTTGTTACTGGCCAAAATACACTCAAATTTTGTTATCGATGAAAATGTCCTCAAAAAATTTAAAATCTCGAGAAAAGCTGTCCAAAAAGAATATTACTTTTTTTGTAAGTGGTAAATGACTTTCGTATTTGACAAACTAATTATGCATTTGATCCAAAATTTTATAGGGATATTGAGATAACTATTTAAAAAAAACACACAAAACATAAAAAAAAAATTCATCTCAATATTTTTTATTTTTTTAAAGTAGTATTGGTTATTGACAAAAAAATCACAAAAAAATATATACTTATCGAAAAATCACCAAATTTTAAGGATAAAAAAAATCTCATTTTTCTAAACATGTTTGCGAAAAAATCGCACCAAAGTTTAACATCTAAAGTATTTTTTCCAAATACATACTATTGTTTTTACTGTAATAACATTACAGGAATATAAAACTTTTGAAATTACGTTGGTTTTCCCTAACAATCTTGATTATGACAGAAAACAAATTATAAAATCAAATTACTTCTATAAAATAGTCACAAGGTACAAAAATCCTTCTTGGCTAAGAAGACTAGAGTCCCTAACTCTCCGTAGATAAAAAAAATTAAATAATCAATTTTTTAATCATTTTATTCATGCGAAAGAGTTTAATTTATCTAAAACTTGAAAGAATTTAATTTGTATATTTTTATATATAATTAAGTTTTAAGTCTGTTATAAAAACAAAAATAATTAATTTTTATATTTGTTATTTAAAAATAATATTGCTCTCTCTCTATAAAAATATAATTATATATTACTATAAAATAAATTTATACTGATAGTTATAAAATTAAGTCAAAATTATTATTTTTTGAAATAATTGAATTTTGATTATAATTATTAATCACAATATTAATATTTTCTCCAAATTCTTTGTAATAAATATTTAAAAGAAGAGAAATAAAAATATAAATTAAAAAATAAGCGGTAAAAATTTAAACCTAAATAAAAAACTAAAAAAAGTATGGATATAATAATAATCATATATTTTTTAATGTGAATAATATTATAGAATTATCTTTTTATTATATTTAAATATGAATTTAATCTATTTTTAAAAATTTATGAATTTATTTGAATTGTTTTATTTTATTAGTTTTATTTTTTGTGGAACAAATAGGTAAAAATAGATTGAGAAAAGATAGAGAAATATTAAGAAGAAGTGGAAAGGGAGTTTGTTAATTTGAAGAAAAAATTTTATTTTTAATTGTATTGAAAAAATATCTCATGACATATTTTATTTTATCAAATTAGTAATATAAAATATAATTGATAAGTTACATATAAAGTGGGAAGAGCAGAGAAAAATAGAAAAGGAGAGAGAGATAGACAAAAGAATGGAAGAATGGAGTTTATTAATTTTGGACAAAAATTTTTATCTCAACACAGTGTCATGTGACATGTTTTAGTTGTTAAATTAGTAATATAATATATCTATATTTCAATTTTAATTTTAGTTTAATTGCAATTAAAAAAATTATATTACATATTTTGATTATTAAATTTATAATTAGTCATTGATAATTGTAGAGACAGAACTAGAATTTTAACATTAGGAGGGACCGAATTCTTATAGTTAATGTTAAATCTATAATATTTTTATCTTTAGTTTTTTTATAACGTACTTATTCTAAAATCACTCTAAATGTATACTAATAAAAACTTTTAGAACTTTTTATACATGAACGCATTAAAAAAGTAAAAAAATTAATATTTTCAATAAGTTTGAATGAAATATATTTTACCTAATTCTAACTTAAAAAGTTTTTTTTTTACATAAAATGAAGAAGAATATTTAATTTTATTTTAAAAAATAACAAAAATAAAATAATATGTTGTATGTAAATATGTTCAATAAACTAAAAAACCTAGAAGTAAATAATTAATAATTCAATATATATATGTAATTAAAAGTTTTTTTTTTCTAAAAGGGACCATGGATAAGGGTATATTTGAGAGATACAGTGAGTAAAGGAATGAGAGAGATAGATAAAGGGAGAGAGGTAAGGAAAGAACTATTCATTTTGGAGAAAAAAATTTGATTTCAATTATAATGAAATAATGACATATGGCACATTTTCGTTGAAAAATTAGTAATATATAGTACATGGATTTAATGTTTGGTATCTTTATCGCAGTTTAAATTTATTTGAGGGTATTTTTGTCAATAACAAAATTTGAATACTTTTTTTTCCAATGTAAAATTTTTCGAGTGTATTTTTTGTGGTTTACGCATTTGCTTTTTTATTTCATTTATTTCTTAATTTATCCATGATTCATTTTAAGAATGTACACAGTTGAGTTCCAGAAAAGAGGTTTGCCTCATGCACATATTTTACTTTGGCTTAGTCAGAGGAATAGGCTGCAGAATGTTGAGATTGTTGATGAGTTTATTTGTGCTGAACTTCCTAATCCTAGAAAATTTCCATCTTTATATGCTGTGGTGACAAAATATATGATCCATGGTCCATGTGTTACATTAAGACCAACTTCTCTTTGTATGAAAGATGGCAAGTGTTCAAAATTTTATCCTAAGAAATTTCAGAATGAAACAACATTTGTTGCAGAAGGCTATCCTATATATAAATGTCGTGACATGGGTGTAGTTGTTAACATCAATGGTGTTGATATTGACAATAGATTTGTTGTTCCATATAATCCATTATTGTTGATGAAATATCAAACTCATATCAATTTGGAATTTTGCAACAAGTCAAATGTGATCAATTACTTGTTTAAGTATGTTAACAAAGGCCCTGATCATGTCACTGCAAGCATTGGCAATTCAAATGAGACTGTTCAATATCCTCGTGTTAATGATGAAATCAAGCAGTATTATGATTGTCGTTATCTTTCTCCTTCTGAATCTATGTAGAGAATCCTTGCATATGAAATTCATCAAAGATGGCCATCAGTGCAAATATTGAGTTTTCATTTGCCAAATCAACATGTTGTGTTTGACGATAGAGATTTGAAAACAATGTTTACTGCGTGGATGCTAGCTAATAGGGAATATTCTGAAGGTCTATTGTTAACATATGTTGAGTTTCCAAGTAAATTTGTTTATAATGCTGAATCTAGAGAGTGGAAGCCAAGACAAAGGGGATTTTCGGTTGGAAGATTGAGTTTTGATCATCCATCATCTGGTGAATTATTTTATATGCGAATGCTTTTGAATGTACAGAGAGGTTGCACCAGCTTTCGTAGCATATGAATAGTTAATTTTGTAATATATGATACATTTTAAGAGGCATGCTCTGCTATGGGACTCTTGATAGATGATAATGAATTTGTTCAGGCTATTTAAGAAGTTGTTGTCTTATCATCCGGTACACAACTAAGGAAGCTTTTTGTCACATTATTATTATCTGGTTTTATTTCAAGACCTTCTGTTGTTTGGGATCAATTTTGGATGTATCTTGTAAACCCCACTAAAATCAGTAAATAATTAGTCAATAAATCGAATTTTAAATAGGAAAATTAGAAATGTTAAACTAATATCAAAATAAGATAGAGCTCGTCAAAACAAAAATTTTGATACCAATTTCAAAGAAATTGACCAAAGATTAGGCCGAACGGGCCGAATCGGGTGAACCGGGCCCAAAATGGGCCCAAGGCCCAACTCAGCCCATTCACTTATAATGAGCCAGCTTCCCTTTTCTCCTTCTTCTTCATTAACGTTGCACAGCAAAGGAAGAAGGGGGAAGAAGCTTTCAACCCTAGCTTTCACTTCAATCCAACATATCTTCTTCATCCGAGTTCCGATTGCCGCACCGTTTGCGGCCACGCGTCCAGCGCGTTGAGCTCTACACTTTTGTTGGAGTAATTTGACCGGTAAGCTCCATTTTTATTCTAGAATCTCTATTCTCTTTCTTTTCTTGAATTTGAAATCCTATGGTGAGATTTTGCCCAATTTGGTGTTCTAGGTTCGATTTAGCTTGTGGAGCTTATTAGATTTGACTTACTACGTGTATGGGTGTGGTAAGGATGACCAAAACCCTAATCTAATCTTGATTTCATTATGTAAAAATCTGATTTGGGATATATATGTGTGTTAGGTGTGAAGTAAGTTTGTATATAAGCATTGAACTTGAAAGGTGGATATTTGGAGGCTTGGTGGTGTTTGACACTAAGTTCGTGGCTGGTTACTATAAGCTTGAGAGGTTGTTTTATAGCTTGTGAGTCTGCCTTGGATTGAATAAACTTAGGCTAGAAGAACCATATGATAAGTTGAATTGGTTGGTTGCATTTAATGATTAGTCTTGTGATGATGTTGGCATAAATTGTGGATGAACATGTATTAGAATTTATGAGGTGTTGAAATTGTTAATTGTGTACTCTTGAAATTGAGTTAGTGATGGAAGTTATGGTCATGATTTGTTAGTGTTAAATATGTATGCTTGAGATCATTAATGAGGGTTGAATTATGTTGATGGAATTTGGTGGTTATGGCTTGTTTAATTGGTTGAAATTGATTTATGCTTGGTTATGAATGAATGAAAGGAATGGGTTAATGAATTTTTGAAATGGATGATTATGGTTGAAAGGAGTGGATTGTTGAATAATATATGATTTTTATGAATTGATGTGGATATTAAAGTGTTGGAAGATAGTATCAATAAGATGGAGTTTGTTGTGTGCTAAATGTTCAGGTTATATTGGTAAGGAATAGGGTTTTGGTAAGAAAATGAGGTTTGGCAAAATTGGTAAAAAGTTATTTTTAATGAACTTTGATGGTCTATAACTTGCTCTTTAAATTTTGAATACAAATGAGGTTTGTTCT
This sequence comes from Arachis hypogaea, assembly GCF_003086295.3. NCBI lineage: Eukaryota > Viridiplantae > Streptophyta > Magnoliopsida > Fabales > Fabaceae > Arachis > Arachis hypogaea. Next base: position 39,256,940 of record NC_092039.1, read on the forward strand.
AAATTAAAGTGTGTTTAATAAGCTTGAGATTGATATAAAGTTTGAGAAAAACAGAATTTTGTAGAGAAAGTTATGGACGACGGAAGATTGGTGTAAAAACTGTGTTATGCAGGTGGAAATTTATGGTTTTGCAGCTTCTGGGCAAACTGTTAGTTTTGAATAAACGCATATCCACGCGTACGCGTGGCACATGCATACGCGTGGCGTGACATTTGAACAATGCATGCGCGAGTAGCCATGCGTGCGCGTGAACGCATGATCACGAGTACGTGTGACGTGCTGTTTGCACCACGCGTGACCACTATTTGCTGCAAAACCGGATTTTGGCTGTTTTAAACCAAATTTTCACTTCTAAACCTCCATTTTCTTTCCTTTTAGACTTAGAGTATAGTACGAAGTCCAGTAGCTAATTGGAGCTAGGAAAATAAGATAACTTGAGAGTGAAGTAAGAAGTAAAATAAGGAGTTTTATAAAGAAGATGAGAATGTTAAAGGAAGTTTAATGCCATGGCTTGATAAGTGATGACATATTGGTTATAAATGTGAAATGGCTTATGAAAAATGATATCTAAGATACGAGTTTTCCTGGATAAGAACCGTGGCTCGCCACCACGTGTTCCAGGTTGAATCTCGATACTCTGTTGACCCTACGTCGTAAGGGTGACCGGGCACGTATAAATTCCTGGGTATAGATAGCCCCCATTGAGTGATTATATGGTGATTGAATGTGAACTCTATGCATAGACTCTTGGGGATGCACGACAGGGGACAGTCTAAGGTTTTCGGACTTGTTGGGTTAGCTGGATAATCGACAGATGGGCCCTATCAGCCATAGGGTAGGCATGCATCATATGCATTTGTTTGTTTTGATTGCTAAGCTTTTCCTGGGTTTGCTTAATTGATATATATCACCTGCTACCTGTTATACTTGCTATTTGTATTATCTGCTCATTACTTGTGCGTGAACTTGTTTGGTTGCTTGTTTCTGTTGCAATGTGGATGATGGAGGGACGGAGAAAAAGGAGAAATGGTTTGGAGTTAGATTAGGATTGAAATTGAGTAAGTTAGGCAGATTTAGAATACCTACCCCTGCTTATAGCTTTTGTTTAGTAATTAAGTTGGATAATTGCGATAACGGAGTTCTAGGATTGCCTCTGGCATTCACATGACCTTATTTATTATACGCGTGGCACTTTTATCATGCTGAGAACCTCCGGTTCATTCCATATTGTATTATTGTTTTTTAGATGTAGGTCGAAAGACTCCTCGTTAGGCGTATGGATCCTGGAAAGCGAAGTAATCCTTGGGTAGATTTTGATTTTCTATTTGTATATATGTATATATGTATTTAGCTTACTCTCCAAGTAACTTATGTATGCTACTCCTCTTAGAGGTTGAGGGAGAGATAGGAGTTTACTTTGGTATTTTGATGTATTTTGGGGATACTTATGTATGTTTATATATATCCTCTGACCAGCCTTAGTTTCGCAGGTTGAGTCAGGGGCTACTTATGCCGTTTCCTTTGCTTTCCTTTATTCTTCTGCTTATCCTTACCATGTTTCTATTAGGTTTCTTAGCACGCAAGTTATTCGTTTCATTGAGCATTGCGCTTTTCATTTTGCGATTTTTGCTTACCCGTTTCGTTTCAAGGCTCTTAGTATATTATTCTCTTCTCTATTATGTATTTATTTTTGTTGTTTAGAGGTCCATAACACTACACTACCTCTGTTCTATGACTTAAGCATAAAACTCTGCGTAGTAGGGTGTTACATATCTAGCTGATGATATTCTCTATTCTAGACGAAATGAGCTTCAGTTTCCAGGTAATAAATTCTTTGTTGAGTATTGTTATCGACATATACATTTATGTTTTATAATATTCAAATTTTTGCATATAAATCTAAAAATTTTTTAAGTTACATTTAACTTAATATATAATGTTTATACTTTCAATTGTTGAATTCATATTAGTTTATATCTTATTGTAGATTTAACAATGACAGAAGAAGAATTGCGTACTTTTTGCTTGGTTGAGTTAGAGAAGTTGCTTCTGAATAATGGAAAAGCATTGAAAGATTTTAATGGTATGCCTTTTCCTAATAGTCGGTTAGTGGCCCAATACAGTAATTCAATGGTGTTACGTGAAATGCAGTATGACTTTCCTTTGTTGGTTGAGGAACATGATTCGAACTTGCCAAAGTTGAATGTAGAACAAAGAGCAGCATATGATAAGATAATAGATTGTGTTCTTAACAAAAGACGTGGTATTTTTTTCATTTATGGTTTTAGTGGCATCGGAAAAACTTTCTTATATAAACTTTTATCTGCTAGATTGTGTTTTGAAAAGAAAATTGTTATTAATGTTGCTTCAAGTGGGATTGCTGCATTATTATTACCTGGTGGTAAGACGGCTCACTCCATGTTTGGTATTCCAACTGAGTTGAATGAAGACACTGTTTGTAGGATTTCGAAAAACAGTCCTAAAGCTGATTTAATCCGATCTGCAAAGTTGATTATATGGGATGAGGCACCAATGATAAATAGATTAGCATTTGAAGTATTAGATAGAACATTTTGTGATATAATGTCACCAGTTTTTGATTCTAATAGAGATGTACCATTTGGAGGAAAAATTATGATACTTGGTGGAGAATTTAGACAAGTATTGCCTGTTATTCCAAAAGCTTCATGTGCTGAGATAATTATAGCTTCAATTAATTCTTTAGTTCTATGGCGACATTTTCAGGTGTTAACATTAACAAGAAATATGAGGATACAAGGGGGTGTCGATGAAAGAAGTATTGAACAGTTAAAATTTTTTTCAGATTGGAGAAGGACAATGTGGAATAATGGAGAATGATAAAAATATTGTTGAAATTCCATCTGACTTGATTGTCCCTATTTTTGGTGATCCAATTGCAGACATTGTCAACATAGTATATCCTAACATTGTTGAAAATTATGGGAGTCAAACTTTCTTTCAAAACAAGGCAATCTTGGCTCCAACTGTTGACGTTGTTAAGGAAATTAACAATTATATTGTTGCAATGTTGCCAGGTGAAGAAAAAGAATATCTAAGTGTTGATTCTATTTGTGGTAGTGATGCTTATTGTGATATAGATATTTGGTTGGATAACTACTGAATTCTTGAATCAAATAAAATGTTCTGGTTTACCTAACCATTCATTGAAGTGGAAAAATGATGTTCCTATTATCTTGTTAAGGAATATTGATCCAGCTGGTGGTTTGTGTAATGGAACTCGATTAATAGTTCGTGATCTAGGAAGGAATGTAATTTCAGCTGAAATTGTCTCTGGTAGTATTGGTGATAGAGTCTACATTCCTCGAATGAATTTAATTCTAAGTGATGCTAGCATTCCTTTTAAATTCCAACGAAGGCAGTTCCCTATAAGTTTGTCGTTTGCAATGACAATTAATAAAAGTCAACGCCAGACATTATCAATTGTTGGTTTGTTCTTGCGACGTCAGGTCTTCTCTCATGGTCAGCTTTATGTTTTTCTATAGTTAGAAATCGAAATAATCTTAAAATTATGTTATGTAATGAAAATATTAATGATGCTTGTTGTACTGAAAATGTTGTCTTTAAAGAAGTCTTTGATAAAATTTAATTATTTTTTGTTGATGTTATTAATATTTTATTCTTATGTTTGTGTTTCTTTAAATGTTATACTTGTTTTTGTTTCATATTTTAAAAATTATTGCTATAACGAAACTTATAAGAAACACAGTAAATAATAAAATTAATAAATTTAACATATTACACTACTCGATATATTTGGTTTTTTAGAGCCCCATATTTAATTATCAATTTTAATGAGAAAAACATGGCAAAGAAAAAAAAATGAGGATTTGAGTTGTGGATTATTACTATTTTTATGTTATGTCTTCGATAGTTTTTTTTAAGATGGAGAAATATGATTTGTTATTTGTTAGTGTGTATTTTCTCACGTGAAGTAATTTCAGAGTCAATTTTATAATGAAAATTTATCAATACACAAAATTGACCCTTAAATTTGTGATTTAAAAATAAAATAAAAAATTACAAACACATATTTGATTTTTAGATTTATGATTTTAAAAAAAATAAACAAAATTTTGACCTTTAGATTTGTGCTTTAAAAAAATTATAAACACAAACTTGATCTTCGAATTTATGATTTAAAAAAATAAACATAAATGTAACCATCAAATTTGTAGATTTTTAAATTTGACAAAGTTATATTTTACTATTTTATCTCATGGTGTTTATATTTTGTCTCTTTATTTAGCAGTCTTCGTGTTAGATTATAATCCATATTTTTTTCGAATCTGTTAGTATTTTTTAGGTTTCATGATCATCATCATGATTCTAAAAATGAAACCAAATTGGCAGCTTCAACTAGATTAAATCTGAATTGGCTTTCTGGCCAGTTAAGTTGAAGTGAAAATTTGCTTGGAGAAAATTGGTCAAAGAACTTGTCAAATTGACGGTTAACCAATTAAATTAACTTGTTTTCTAGATTTTTGATTTTTTTATTTCTAAGAAAAAGTATTATTGTATAGATATATTTCATTAAGACAAAGTAAGTCTTCACTATGAATTAGTATATTAAAGTTTTATTAATATTGTTTTATTCTTTTTTTTATATTATACACTACAACAAAAGCGGCATTTAGCAGCGGTTCCTGGAGCCGTTTAGCGAGGTTTTAAACCGCCACAAAATATTTCGCGGCGGTTTAATGAAACGTTGGAAGATAGGGTGCAGCAAAACGGATAACGGCTATTTTATTCAATTGCTGGAATAACCGCCGCAAAATGCAATTTTGGTTTTGTGGCGGTTATCACCCGCCGCAGTATGTGGAGGAAAATTGCTATTTCCCAATTTGCGGCGATTTGTAACTGCCGCTAAATGTGGAACAGGAAGACAACATATTATCCTTTTGCGGCGGTTTTAAAACCGCCGCCAAATTCAAATTTCCCATTAAAATTTTAGATTTTCTATTATTTTACCTATTTTGACAAAGTATGTTTATTAAACTTTAATTTTTTTTACTTTTCAATTAACTTAAAGAAATTGCAACCAAGTAAAAAAGCTCAATTAACATAACAAACCAAATTAAACATATATGCAAACAAAACATATATAACGAAATTGTCATAACATCATCCAAAATAAAGTAAAAATGCTTAAGTTGAATAAAATAAGCATAAAGGACTAAACCAACTTAAATGTAAAAGTATCTAAGAACATTAATTGAAATTCAAAATTTTTGTTGTATGTTGTGATTGCCAGATGAAGATGACCCTGCGCTTGACGAGTCTGGTGTACCGCCCCAAAAAACCAGCTCTGCAGCAATCTCAGCTGGCACAGAAGTGGATAAAACACGGGTGCACTGTGTAAACATAAAGAATGTACAAAGATAAATATCAATAGAACACTCAAAAGTCATCAGAACTTAGGCATAATGCGAGAGAGCAGACTCAAGTAAATTAAATTATCAAATTTGGTCCCCTTTAAATAATTAAAACAAAAAATGTCCTAAACAAAGTAAATCAATTAAAAAAAACCCCGCAAACATGAACTCATATGAACAGAAATCAATATTCTTGTCCTTCGTAGCCTATGGAAAGTCGAATTAATATGAGATTAATACAAGTAATAATATATCCAAAAAATAGTGGACAAGATTAATACAAGTTAAGGATAAAAAAATGAATTTTTTATCTTACAAAAAAAAGTTTAACAATTCAGAAATGTAACACGAGAGGTTCATAGAGCTAAATTTGAGTAATTTGGATACTATACATTACTTAATGCTGAATGATATGTAAATGAAACCCAAAATAAAATAAACAAAAGAAGAAAAACAATGCACCTTAACTGTGGAAAGACAATCTTATGTTTAACCAGCAACGGAAAAATCTCTCGAAGAAAAAGGGAATTGAACTCACGTAACTGGTTTGAAATGGAGAAGTCTTTCACCTGCTGAGAAGGACGTGCAACTGATGTGAGAGTTTGAGATATATAGAAATTTTGGGGTGTATGGATAAAACAGAAAAATGAGGAGAAATAGGAGGAGATCACAACAATATTTGACAAATTGATTTAACTTAATAATTTCAAATAGTTTGTTCATGTATTTTCAAATCACTTTTAAATTTGTATTATGCAATGTATCTGTTTCTTCATTGTTGCACCAAATCTGTTATGAAGTTACGGTATTAACTTAAACAAGTTAAATATTGCTTCTTTAAAAAAATAAACTGAACCACCTGCATAATTTAAATGGACTTAAACGATTAGGATAACAAAAAAGTAGAGAATATTGGTTTAATTTCAAAAGTTTATTGAAATAATCAGTTATAAAAATCTGTGATTCTCAAAGGTATATAAACGTGCTTATTCAATTAAATAAATTTCACTAATAAGCAATACAATCAGTTTACACAAGTTTAGCACAAATTATTTCTGAAGCCAAATACACCTATCTGGTTCTCCTCTTTTTAGGTTTCTCTGTAAATATTTTTATATATGCAACCTTGAACTGTTTCACATTAAATTGTTTTGATTTCTCACGATGAAACTCGGTTTTTATTTTTCAGTTTGTTGAAGTCCTTAATTTTCACACCAAAAGCCAATTATATGGATCTTACCAGGTAAGTAACATTGTTTTTCTGCGTCTAATGTATGTACTATTTAAAACCGTTTTTTAATAGTTTTTCTAATTTCAGTCTAAATCAAAATAAAAGCCCCTTGAAAAATTAAATCTTTAACCGAAAAAAGTATATAACTAAAAAACCTGTTCACAATAGCATATAAAAATGAACAAAATTCACAAAATCTAATGCAATTCATGATCAGTACCTTTACCCAGCAACTCAAACAATATTATCAACAACAAATTAAGAGAACAAATCAAGCAAAAAGTCAATATCAAATTTTTTAAAAAATGCTTAATGCTGAATAGATGACCAGAGGTAGGGACAGAGAGGCATCAGAAAAACACTCAACAATATCATTATGGCAATCTCAGCAACTCACAATACGCAGAAAATAACAAAATCTCAGCAACTCAATTTCAGTGAACTATCCCAGTAACTCAATCAGCATTCATTATTATTAAGAATAGATCAACAAAACAAGAAAAACCAAACTCAGGAAGCAGTGTTTAAGCTAACCAGAGGAAGGGACAGAGAGACAGAGAACGAGCTTGACGGTGACGAAGAGTGAGCTCGATGGCAACGGCGAATAGAAGAGAGACCTCGACGGCGACGGTGAGGATAAGAGAGAACTCGGCGTTGATGGCGACGAGAAGAGTGAACTCGGCGGCAATGGCAAAGAGAAGAGAGAGCTTGACAATGTCGACGGTGAGGAATCTTCAACCATGCGTCCGATGACCAGACGACGCCGACGAACACAGATCCAAACCTAATCGGCGATGAGGTTGACGCGATGCTGCAAAGCGGTGGGGGCTGCAGTGGTTGCGCTGGGCGATGGCTGTGGAAGGGGTTAAGAGAGGGCAGTGACTGCTAGGTTTTGTTTCTTTGTCATTTCAATTTTCAGAAAAGAGGGGAGATGAGTTGGAGCCTAGGAGGAGTGGGGGCTTGTGGGTAGTCCATTAAGTTTATGGTTTTTTTTTCCTTAATAAAAATCAAAACATTAATGTTTTGGGGGATTATTCAAACCAGGCAAACTAAAATTAATGATAGAAATTAATTTTAAGATTTCATAAAATTAATAAAATATCCATGTAAGTAATGTACATAATTAGCAATCTTTATTATGTTATGCCTATAAATAATTAATAATTATAAATTAATGATATTTATTATACTATAAATCGCTATTATTATACTTATAATACCTTTAAATATATTAAAATCATAATTGCTTATAATAGCTATAATTTATAATAGTTATAGATATTTATAAGGATATTAATATCCTTATAGATATTTATAAATAATATCCTTATTAATGAACATAATATTATAATGATCATAATTTATTATATAATGTTTATTATAAATATTATAACTATTAATATCCTTATTAATATAATTATAAATATTATAATAATTATAATTTATCACAATAATTGCTTATAATTTATAACTATTAAAATATCCGTATATTAATTTATAACCTATAACATTATTATATTATAAGGATATTTTAATATTAATAGCATTATTTATTATAAAATTATGTTATTAATTATTATATGGTATTGCTAATTTTTGCAAGTTATAAAAATTTAGTAAATATTGTCTTCGCTCAATTTTTGGTTGTTGAAACCATTTCTACCACAATATATAAAGGGATTAAGAGAGTTTGGTGTCCAATTTTCACTTTTACATCTTGTTCCCATTACTAAACAATAATAACTATAACTATTATCTTAAATTTTGGTAAAAAATGTAATTATCATTTTTCACAATATTTTTTATTTTCACATTACTTATACTGTCATCGGTTTTTTTTGTTCTACGGAATACATGTAATACTCTCCCTTTCTATTTACAAGTTAGATAACATAAACTTATTTATTTTTTTATAATTTAATTTCAACTCTTAAATTTAGATTTCTAGTTTAAATATATGAATAAAAACTTTAATTTTTGTATAACGCTGAATTTTATTAATTATTTCAAACGGAGGAAATCACAAAAATTTATCATATGTTAAAGTATAATTAAAAATGGTATTTAACAAAAAAATGTATAATGTTTGATAATCAACTAATGATCGATAAATCCAAATTGAATCAGTAAGGGATCTTTCAAGCGAAATTAAAAAGTGGTTGAGAATAAAATATAATTTATTGATTTGAATTTATAATTTCTTTTAAAATAAAAATTGAAATCATTATTGGATTTTATGAGAGTATTATTCGTCACAATTTCCCTTATGACAGTAAGCGAAGGAAACATATTTTTTATATTTTGCAAACCATTTTAAATTTCATATCAACTGTAATTCGCTAAACCTAAGTTGCTAGCTAAAACTATATCGTCATAATTTTGATGGTTGCAAAATTTTACCAGTTTGTTGCAGTCGACAGATCTATGCAGTTTGATCTCAATATGGTTCCGGAAGAAGACAGTGAACTTTAGAAGACCAACCAGATAAACAAGATGATATACATGTTAAGAAAATGTGCTTTGATCTGAACAAAATGGCATGATATGGAGATGAAATATCAGATCCTCTAAAACGTGAAGCCCATAGATTCTTGACATAATATTTTTTGCCAGGTCAATACAATGTTGGAAAAAAATTTTGATCTTTTGTTGTAACTATAACGTTGATTCCCTTAGTTTAATAATTTGGGTCGCAGTTGTACATGTTTAGTTACTTTTAGAGTTTCTTGATTTAGGTTTAGTAAGGCATAACTTCAAAGAGGAGTAACTTTGATTTATGCTATGTAGAACTTTATTTTAACTTTATAAATTCAAAATTTTATTATATTTTCTTCTTTTACATCCATGATTAAATGCAATTTTAAACCGCCGCAAAATAACCGTCGCTATCTTAAGGAATTGTTGTAGTGATATTAGAGTTCTGTGTAAATGATCCACAATTATTAAATCCAAGTATAATCAATCTAATGTTTATTCAATTTATTCCGCATTATTCATAAAAAAATCAATTAGTATCTAAAGACAAATTAAAAATGATATATTTAGTTACATATTAAAGAATCATTTTAAAAAACAAAATCATTCTAATATAGATAATTATATGAAAATCTAATAAAGTTGAATAATATATAGGAATTTACTGTCAATATAATTTAACTTGTGATCTTTATTCATAATATACAATATCTGTAATTTAATATTCTAATTATTCTATAATTAATATTTTTTGTTAGTACAAATAACCAGTTAATATTGTATGTTACCATTTTAATATCTTTTATAGAACATAAATAATATAATAAAAAAATACTTTTTGATGCCGTGCAATTGCACGGGCTATCAGCTAGTATATATACATATGCGTTGTTTACATTAGATATGAAATTGTTGCACACTTAATGAAATTATTCCCGTTATGTGTCTGCATCAATACGTATATATATATATATATATAACGTATTCCCTCTATGCCGTATTGGTTCGCGCTGATATACATATATTACATGCTACGCATATGTATATTATTATTCGTTAGATAATATATACAACTTTTCACTATATATAACATGTAATTATTTTTTAAAGGTTAATGTTGTCTCAGTTATATATATATATACGGTCAAATAGATATTTTTTATCATGTGTTTTTCATATATTTTTGTAACCGTATATAATTGATATTTAATTGTGTGTGCCATTAATTTGGTATAAAATTAATAGACTATTCTCTTGGGATATAAGGATTATTATACCGACTAATTTTATAAAGATTTGGTTTAAAAATAAATTGATTAAACATTATACTGTCAAAATAGCCTCTTTTGTGAAAATTGATTTATTCAAAACATTAGGAATATGGTAATATGTAATTCATGCGAATATTGGTCATCCCATAGGAAGGTCTATATTTGGCCGAATTACATACACATATTAATGGTAAATACATGTCCGGGTAACAAATAAAGAATAAAGTAATGCTTATTATTTATGCGGACAATAATCGGCCCAAAGGAAGTTTATTGTTTGGCCAAATAATAAGTATTGCACACTTTTGTTTATTTTTTTATTAATTATGCGGTCAATAATCGGCCCAAAGGAAGGCTATTGTTTGGCCAATTAATAGAAAATATATGCGGTAATAAATAGGTTGCAAAGTTTAAGTTTTCATGTGCGCATTAAGTCGGTCCAAAGAAAGGCTTAATGTGTGACAAAAATTTTGACAATATTTGATTACTGCAATAAGAGAATCACTTATAGTTAATTTTTCTATCCAAAAATTGAAAATTATTGTTGTTCTAGATATCTCAATCTAGATTTTTCCCATTATTTAACTAATGTTTGCTGCATGTTTTTATTCTAATCCAGAAACTATGGCTTTAGCTACTAATATTTCTGCACAAATTAGCAGTATTCCTATGCTGAATGGTTCAAACTCTAAAGTTTGGAAGGATACCGTGGAGATTGTCCTCGGTTGTATGGATCTAGATATAGCTCTTCGAGAGGAGAAACCCACTTGCACTCCGAAAAACCTCAATGAGGTTAAAATAAAGAAGTGGGAGAGATCCAATCGAATGAGCATTATGATCATGAAACGCTCAATTCCCGAGGCGTTTCGGGGCTCAATTACTAAGGATAAAGATGCCAAACAGTTCCTAAATGATGTTGAAAAATTCTTTGCTAAGAATGAAAAGGTGGAGGCAAGTAGCCTTTTGAGCAAACTTGTCTCCATGAGGTATAAAGGTAAAGGGAATATAAGGGAGTACATTATGGAAATGTCTCATCTTACTTCAAAATTGAAAGCATTAAAGTTAGAGTTGTCTGAAGATTTACTCGTGCATTTCATTTTGATTTTTCTTCCTGCACACTTTGGGCAATTCAAAGTGAGTTATAACACTCTGAAGGACACTTGGTCCTTAAATGAGCTTATATCTCACTGTGTCCAAGAAGAGAGGCTACAACAAGATAAGACTGAAAGTGCTCATATGGCTTTATCTTCTCAGTATAAAAGAAAGTGTGATACTACTACGGATGTGCCTTCTCAGCAGAAAAAGGCTAAGAAACAGTATCAAGTTTTAACCTGTTTCTTTTGTAAGAAGGTGGGACACATGAAAAAGAATTATACCAAATATGTCACCTGACATGTAAAGAAGGGTATAATTTTTACTTTCGTTTGTTCCGAGGCTAGTTTAAGTTATGCACCTATTGATACTTGGTGGGTAGATTCTACTGCTACTACTCATGTAAGTGTTACTATGCAAGGTTACCTGTGGAGCCGACCGCCAAGTGATGCTAAAAGATACATCTATGTGGCAGACGGTATTATAGTTGCAGTCAAAGCTATAGGAACTTTTAGATTATGTTCCACGAGTGGATTTTACTTGGATTTATTAGAGACATTTTATGTATCGTCATTTAGATGGACTTTGGTTTCTATTTCTCGTTTGGACAAATGAGGTTATTTTTGTTCGTTCGGAGACAATAAAGTCAGTCTCTTCTATAATACGAATATTTGCTTTGGTCATTTGGTGGATAATCTATATAGGCTTGACTTAAATTCCTATAATAATGAAATACTGCAAAGTTCTAACTCTGAAAATGAGGATGGCATTGGTTTGACAGAAAATGACCCAATCAATTTTCTTCAAGCTATGAAAAGTTCTAACTCTGAAAAGTGGATCGATGCCATGAAAGAAGAGATGAAGTCTATGAAAGATGAGGACGTTTGGGATCTCATAGAATTACCTAAAGGTGTGAAACCAATTGGTTGTAAATGGATATTTAAAACCAAAAGGGATTCTAAGGGTAATGTCGAGAGATAAAGCTCGTCTAGTTGCTAAAGGCTTTACTCAAAAAGAGGGATAGACTATAAAGAGACTTTCTCTCCAGTATCATCGAAAGACTCTTTTAGAACCATAATGGCACTAGTAGCTCATTTTGACTTGGAGCTATATAAGATTAATATAAAGACAATGTTTCTCAATGGTGACATTGATAAAACGATGTATATGGTACAACCAGAAAATTTTGTATTAGGTGATTCAAAATCCATGTTTTGTAAGTTAAAGAAATCCATCTATGGTCTCAAACAAGCTTCCCGTCAATGGTATCATAAGTTTCATCAAGTCATTATCTCATATGGTTTTGAGGTGAATATCATAGATGAGTGTGTATACCGCAAGTTCAGTGGGAGTAAATACATCTTTTTGGTCTTATATGTTGATGAAATTCTACTTGCCAGCGACGATATAGGCTTGTTGCATGAAACTAAGAAATTTCTATCGAAGAAATTTGAAATGAAAGATCTTGGTGATGCCTCTTTTTTATTAGGAATCGAGATACTAAGAGATCATTCTCAAGGTATTCTTGGTCACAAAAGAACTATATCGAAAAGATTTTAAGTAGATATGGCATGGAAAGTTGTAGACTGATGGACACACCCATAGCTAAAGGAGACAAGTTCAGTCTCAAGCAATGCCCTAAAAATGATCTTGAGAGGACAGCAATGCATGATAAACCTTATGCATCAGTACTAGGGAGCTCAATGTATGCTCAAGTCTGCACACGTCTCAATATATCATTTATAGTGGGAGTACTGGGTAGATACTTGAGTAACCCGGGCATAGATCATTGGATAGCTGTTAAACGCGTAATGCGTTATCTGAAGAGAACAAAGGATTACATACTTACTTATTAGAGATAATAAAATTTGGAGGTCATTGGGTATTCTGATTTCGATTTTGCGGGATGCTAAGACAGTAGACGCTCTACTTCAGGCTGTATCTTCATTTTGGCTAGAAGAGCTATTGCATGGAAGTATCAAACAGACTCTTGTAGCTTCCTCAACAATGGAGGCAGAATATGTTGCTTGCTTTGAGGCATCTGATTTCACGGCATATGGTTGTGAAACTTTGTCACTGAGCTTCATATAGTAGATGACATTGAAAGGTCATTAACATATTTTGTGACAATAAGTCAGCAGTACTATACTCCAGCAGCAATAAGAGCTTGATAAAATCAAAGCATACAGACATCAAGTTCTTAGTTGTGAAGGAGAAAGTTTAAGAAAAACAGATTTCCATAGGACATATAGGAACAAAGTATATGTTAGCAGACTCATTAACTAAGGAATTGATCCTTAAAGTCTTTCATGAGCACACTACTCGGATGGGTGTCTATATTTGTGATGCCTTAGTTTAGTGGGAGTTTATTTTATGCTATATGTCCTATGATAGATAATTGAATTATTTTTCTGCAGAATTAAGCTGATGGTTTATCTTATGTTATGTGAAATGTTCATTTTGCAACATTTGTTTTGTGTTTGATCTGAATAAGGTTTTAAAGTTGGACCAGCTGGAAATAGACATGCATGAGATCATTTGGCATGTAAATTTCATATTACTCATCCAAATTTGATCTATGTCGTTAGGTATATTAGGATGGTGATTGTCGTAGTTTAGTCACGACATTAATGTGATAAAAGCTACGATGATTCCATATCTATTATATGAGACAGACCAAATTGTTAAAGTAATAAAGGAAATATCATTTAGATGCGCACATAAAGTTTATAAGATGTGATTATGTTATGAAAGAATATATGTATAGCCCAAGTGAGAGATTGTTAGGAAATTATTTAATTTTTGAATTTATTTGTGGGCAATACATATATTAATTATAATCACAAATTACGCTATTTCAAATTAGACGACTTATATAATGGTGATCTCATTTATTGTTATAAATATTAAATTGAATAAGTCATAATTACTTTTGATTTGGAATTAAATGAGAATAAAAACCAGATATTATCTTTTGTTGTTTAGATAATTATCTTTTGGATTTTAGATATATTATCTTTTGGACTTTATATACTATTTTATTTAGGCTTTAGGGTTTAATGGGTGCCATTCTCGAATATAAATAGTGCCTTCAGGGTTTCGGTCTCCAATATACCAAAGTCACCTTTGTTGCTCTTTCCCCATCAAAAGAGTTGCAATCCAGCCGCCTAGGGATAAAGAAGGCTTTGGTTGAGGAAAATCGAAAGAATCACAAAACTGAGTCTTTCCATCAATTTCTGATTTTTATGAGTAAAGGTACGCTTCCGCATTATGATATATTTTTGGTGATTCAATATAGATTATCTGGGTTAATAAAATTATTCATTCCAACAATGTAATCACCTACTGCCTCCGGATCGGTAGAATCATAGTGTGGAGGAGCATTTACGATTTATTGATTTTTATCATGTTTTCCAGATTGGAATAGTTCAATGTCAGAAAGCACTGGTAAATGCTCTAATCGAAAGGTGGCACCCAAATACACACACATTTTACCTTTTGGTTGGTGAGTGTGCTGTGACACTGGAAGATGTGGCTGTTATTTTTGGTCTTCCGACAAATGGTCTTCCAGTGACAGGATTGACTATGAGTAGTTTTGAAGCCTTAGAGGCTGAGTGTTTGCACCAATTTGGGGTTGCACCAAGAAAGTCAGACTGTAGAGGAAGTTTCATAAAATTGATGTGGCTTTGGGATTTAAAAGAACGTTTACAGTTGATTGACAAAAATAGTATTCAGAGATATGTGAAGTGCCACATTATGTTTTTATTTCGTACAACCTTGTTTGGGGACAAGTTTGGGGCATCTGTGCACTGAAAATTTTTGCCTTTGCTTTGTAATTTTGGCAGTATCAGACAATATAGTTAGGGATCGACAAGCCTAGCACACTGATGTGTGAGCATCTTGTACCCTTTTTCCACTTGTTTTCTAGTCATTTTCAGTTAGTAATTATTAAGTTTTATTATATTTTAGTACAAAAATCTTCTTTGGATGCTACTTTGAGTTGTTTTAGTGTTTTCATCTGTGGTAGAATTTGGAGCAAAAAGGAAAGGAGCTAGACTTCCTCCCTTTGGGCGCTGAACGCCAAGCGTTTAGCGCCAGCAAGCCCACAAAACAGAAAGCAATCTGCCCTTTTGGCGTTTAACGCCAGGCATTTTGGTCTGAAACCCACTTTT
The DNA here is from genome assembly GCF_003086295.3 of Arachis hypogaea. Lineage (NCBI taxonomy): Eukaryota > Viridiplantae > Streptophyta > Magnoliopsida > Fabales > Fabaceae > Arachis > Arachis hypogaea. Next base: position 39,272,595 of record NC_092039.1, read on the forward strand.
ATATTTTATTTTTGTAATTTTCAATTACAAACAATATATTTGAGTTTTAGGATTTAATATTTTATTTTATTTTATTTTCACATCAAATTAGGTTAGATATAAAAAGGAAAAAATTCTCCCTTTTAGTGGATTCGAATCCTTTTGGTTTTTCGCACACTTTTCAGAATCCTAGTTTTTCTCTATACGTCATGAGCCACTAAACCTCTTTGGTTAAGGCTATGAGCTCTCTTTATCTTCTATGGATTAAGACTATTACTTTTCTATTTTAATTAATGTATTGATTCAGTTTCAGGGATTACTTTCGTACTTTATTCTATGTTTTTGGGTGGAACGAAAGTATGACTCTTTTTTTACATGCGTTCTTGTGATTCTTGAAAGAGTTATCTCACTTGAACAACTTGAAAGTAAATTCCTCCTAAGTTACTAATTACATGAACTAATTAGGATATGTGACATATAATCCTGTTAGCTTTGGGTAATTAGGGTTTTTGTAGCCATAAACTAGTTTTGAACATAACCCTCTAATCGAAATTAAGTGACCACGACGGTGGCGGTTGATGAAGGTTAGAGGAGACTAAATCACTAAGACATTAGGGTTTAGTCAATTGCATGTTCACTAAGACATTAGGGTTTAGTCAATTACAGTTTGCCATGAAATGAATCTTGCATTGTTAAAATAGTTGGTAAGAAAACTTAATCTGAAAAGGTAAGCATCTCCGATACCTTAACTATTTCCTCTCACTGTTTTCACATTAAACTTATTATTTGCTTTCTTTACTCTTGTTTTACTGTTTAATGCATTTCAAAACCGACCAAACCAACTCTTCTATTCGCCTAACTAAGTCAATTAGTTGACCATTGTTGCTTAGTTCCTCAGTCCTCGTGGGATTGACCCTCACTTACCTGAGGCATTACTTGGATGACCCGATGCACTTGCTAGTTCAGTTGTACATATTCCTAAATTCTGCACCACACACCTGTACAAGGCGTTATGTAGGATCTTATTTTGACTGCAAGGAAATTGATGGTCCACTAACACTTCTGTTAACTTGGGTTTGGATCCGTCTACCATATTTTGCGCCGGTTCCTAGGAAACCTTGTAGTTTTCCGCTTGCAAATAGGTAACATTATCAACTTACATCGTATCTTCATATTTAGAATCCAATTGTGTTAATGAAATAAATTATATTAAGTGGCGTAACTGGGAGCGTGGATACTGATGCTATAAATATCTTACTCTTGCTCACTTTAGGAAGTGATTGGATGATCTTCAGGAAGGTCAGGTGTGTTTTCATTAAAGAAGTATTTGTTTCAAATTTAGTCTTATTAGTATTTGCCTTGTAATCATCTGTTTCGTTTATTGTGTGCAAGTTGTATGGGTTGCCTATGGTGTTAATCGCATTGAGCCAGACATAATTCCTGCAGACATCTACATGCACTCAGTTATGTGGAGTGCTACGGTGCCATTTGTATCATTTGAATGCATTGAGTAGCATGCAACCAATAGGTTTAGGCAACAGTTTGATTTCATTCAGGGATTTCCTCATCAAGAACAGAGTCTAGATGGGAAATTCCATTCCCTGGAACTGAATTCCATTCCCAAGGAAAATTCACCATCTGCCACCATAGGAATTTCTACCACGACGACAGTCATATTATAAATATTTAATAAACAAATATTTAATAAGTGAAATTAAAAGTAAAATCCATTTACAACTTATAAATGAATCATATCAAGAAATTAATACTAATTAATAACTAAATAAAAACATAAACACATAAATAAATACTAATTAATATTTAACTAAATGCTAATTAATACTAATTAATATTCAACTAAATCAATAACTAACTACAAAGATTATTATATTAAATTTAATTAAAAAACACATAAACAAATGCTAATTAAATATATTACCACATATCACGTAACTATTTGGTCCATCGATCAATATAAATTATTACAAAATTCTAATCCTTCGTATAAATATAAGTAATCATGTACCTGCATTCATATATTCTGGAAACTCCGAAGCATGGATGGCTTCCAAATCCAAAGCTCGCATGAAAGATGGCTTTTCAAATGGATGTTCATTTGCCAGTGCATTTGCCACGTCTGTCACATTTGCCTCCATAGTGTCGTCACCTTGATCTTCGTCTCTGTCTGGACCAACAAGTTCGTAATTGCTTTCAAACTCTTCCTCACTGTCACTATTGCAATCTTCCCGTTCAATATTTCGGTCAGTTTCAGATTGTTCGAACTCAATATACAACTCAATGAACGACATCTGCGCATGACTTTCAATGTACATTGAAAATATCTCTTGCATGCTCGCTTCATCGGTTATATATTTAGTTTAAAATTGAACGAATCCACCAAATACTGTATAGGATAACTGTATAAAATACATGATATTTTCTTTGACATTTTAGAATCTATCTTCTCACAAATCACACCTTTTAATTTTTTGAATGAGATTGTGAATGGAATAACAATATCTAACGGATTTTCACAAATAAATTTCACTCCTTTAGATATTTGTAACAAAATCTGACCAGAACAATATACTTTTAATAGAACTCTATCATCTATTTTTCTCACTTACATGAACATGAATTTCACTCTCAATTTTTTCAAACTTATACAAAATGATAGAGATAGATCTGGGTTCAAGAAATGAGGGAAGAAGAAGGAGAGGAGATATGCAAACTCGTATACGACTTACATACACTTATATATATATATATATATATATATATATATATATATATATATATATATATATATATAACAAATCGGACCAACTGATTTGTATTGACATATTAAAATAACATATAATAATCAAATCGGACAGTCTGATTTGATCTTCCCGAAATAAAAAAATTAAACTTATATTGAAATGGGACGGTCCGATTAGATTCACCAAAATTCAAAATTTCTCTCCCACACATATCGGACCGTCCGATTAGTTAACCTAATTTTTTAAACAAAAAAATCAGACGGTCTGATTTCTTCACCCCCATAGTTCAGAAAAAGCTGCCCCACTTTCATGTCTAGCACCCCCAGTATCCATAACGAGGTACAACACACATAGAGCTTCCATATAAATAAAATGAGCCTATATATGAGTTTACTAATATATTTTAATAAAGTACTGAACTAAGTGATGATGTGGAAGATAGTTTGGCATTTAATACAAATTATTATTCACATGTGAGAACCTAGGAATGGAAAGACTAATGTATGGTGCTTAAGATTGTTTGGTGTATTTTCTGTTACCTTATATTGTATCTATTTGGCACTTTTACCGTACTGAGAATCCATGGGTTGGGATTTTCATTTCGTATATATCCACTATTTTTAGATTCAGGTCCTGGTGCTCCGTGGTGAACTGGAGTTCATTTAGAAGACGACAAAATTATCTTAAGTTCTGTATTTCATTTTGTTTAGGTTTCTCTCCCTCTCTTTATTTTTGGAAAACATTAAAGATGTGTATGTATATATTAATATTTGGTAAGTTGCCATTAGAGGCTATGTTGTATGTTTGGGAGAGATATGAATTGCTATCAACTGTTTTTATTTCTGTAACCTTAACCGACCTAAACTTCACTGATCATGACTAGTGGCTATCATATATATTTATATATATTCTGTCTTTACTCTATTCTTTCTTTAAGTTTTATTTTGTTTATTTTATTCCGCTTTTTCGGACGCGCTGCTTTTTTGATACGTGTGTGTTTTCGCTTATGATTTTCTTTTTATTCCTTTTCAGACTTCTTGGTGCACAAAATTGGCTCCGATGAATTTGTGCAGATAGACCGGCAAGTATACCGGGTCGTCTAAGTAGTACTTGAGATGAGTCAGGCTCGATTCTACGGAGATTGTTGGTTTGAGCAAGCAGTAGATACCTTGCAGATTTTAGTTAGGCGGATAGAAATTATAGTTTGTCACGAAAAGCATATAAAATGAATTAAATAAATAAAAGTTACTAGATAGATGGGAATTCAATGGTGATAGAATGGTTGAGGCCTCGGAGATGCTTTGTCTTTCCTGATTAACTTTTCTTATTGTTTTCTTCAATAACCTTTTGATTCCTTCAATGGCAGCCGTAGGTGATTAACTCATGTCGTCTCATCAGGTTAACCTCCTCTACTGCAGCAATCCACCACGTTGAGATGACTCATGTCCTCTCATCAAGCCACCTTTAGGTTTCTCACTGTAGTAGAAGATGAAGCTCTAAGCAATCCACTCCCCTACACGATCCTACTCAAGGTGCCACAAACAAGGCAGATCTTCCGGATCAGAAAGTGCTACTTTTCTGACTCTAGCCTTAACGCCACAGAAATTTCACGCACCCATAGTCAACGAGATTATATGTCACATATACAAAGTTGCTCAGATGCTCTATTGGAATCCGCAATGCAATCTCTAGCTTTAGTTCAACCCTATTCGGGTCAGGAATCGTACGGAACCCATGTAGAACATGGATGATTGTCACGGGTTATTCTCAATTCATAAGATGAAGAACGATGTTGCATAAGAGAATAGAATCAGACATATTGAATGAAAGCAATAATATTATTGATCCATGAAACTTAGCAGAGCTCCTAACCTTAACCTTAGGAGGTTAGTGACTCATGCTGTTCGAAAATACAATGGGAAAAGTAAGAGTGGGCAAGAGTCCCCTAACAAGGGTGAACTCTTGTATATATATACTAATCTGCTAAATAGGAATTATAGAAATAAGATAAACTAGTCTTGTAGTGCGAAAATTCACTTCTGGGGCCCATGATGGGTCGAAATTAGATTTCCACACAAACTCACCGGCAAGTGTACCGGGTCGCATCAAGTAGTAATAACTCACAAGAGCGAGGTCGATCCCACAGGGATTGATGGATCAAGCAACTTTAGTGAGGTGATTAATTTAGTCAAGCTAACATTGGTGAATTGAGTGAAATTCAAGTAGCAGAATGTACATGAGCAGAAAATTTAAAGAGCAAGAAAAGTAGATTTCAAAAGCTTAAATGACAAGAAAGGTAAAGTGCAGTAAATGTAAAGGGGGCTGGATGCTGAAAAATTAAATAAAAGCAGTAAATCAAAGCTCAGAACAATTGCAGAAAAATTAAATTCAGATCACAACAAACTTCAAATGTAAAGTTGCAGAAAGTGGAATTGTAGAAAAGAAAATTGTAGCAGAAAAGAAAGTTGTAGCAGAGAAGGAAATTGAAATTTGCATCAGCCAAATTGAATTCAATACTTGAAATGAAAAAAATGCAGAAAGATAAAAGTGTATCAAAGAGAGTTTCCTACTCTAATCCTACTCCTAATGCTCTCTAGCAGAGCCAGCCTCTCTAATGAAATGAAATTGATGCATTTTTATAGGTATTTTACAAAATGAAAAATGAAAATAAAATTGAAAATAAATTACAATTAAAATGAAATTCCTAATCTAATTGTTTTTTGTGCTTTTGAGTGATGTCCATGGGCTTTGCTTGCTTTGGATTTGAAGAAAAGTGGATCCGGATAGTATTTCCTTGCATGGGTCAGGAGGCATTTGTTTAAAAATGGGTTGGGGAATGCTTCATCAGTTAGGATTGTGAACGTAGTGCTCCACATGCCTTGTGTACCTTTCGAGCCTAGCCCTCTTGGTGTATAGCGCTCAGTTAAGTGATGCAACGTAGCGCTCCTTTGTTGCCTTGGTTTCCCTCTTCGAGCCTTGGCTACTTCACTTTGTGGGTTTCCTTGTATGCTTGCAATTTCCTCAGCGCTCAGTTGGAAATTTTCGACGTAGCGCTACTTTGCTGCCTTGTGCAAGGTTTGCTTTTCTCTTCATGGGCCACCAAAACGTTGAAAGAGTTAACGTAGCGCTCTCTTCATTGAGCACCAATGCCTCCTTGTGTTGTAGCGCTCAGTTGGAGTAGAGAACGTAGTGCTCGGTGCTTGTTCTTTGCTTTAATGAATGCTAGCGTTCTTTGCTTTAATGAATGCTAGCGTTCTTTGCTTTAATGAATTCATAAGCCAATGATAGCATTGCTAATATTACATGCTTTCATTGGTTTAACTAATAATGCCGTAGCATTCATTCTCACTTGGCATTAAAAATTTAATGCTTCATGCATGCATTCATTGTATTTTAACTAATAAAGCCAATTGCATTAGAAATGTATGGCTTTACTTAATAATGCTATGCATTAACGTTAAAGCATTCATTCATTTAATTCATTGGCTTTAATAATTTTCATGCATGCATTCATTTTCAATTAGCATTAGTAATTAAATGTTTCATGCATGCATTCTTTCATTGGTTCGGTCATTAATAATTAAATGCATGCATGCATGATAATTCATGATGCTAATGCCAAGGCTCCATGGTTATGGGCCACGCTTTTAAAAGCGTGTCCTAAGACTCCAAAGTGTGCCTCAATTCCAAAATGTGCTCAAAATTTCTCTTTTTTTCTTTTTAGCTTATTTTGTGCTTTTTTGCTTCTTTTTCTTCTTATTTCCTACAAAATTTATAAAATCAAAAGATCAAAGAAATATACCAATTAAGTACAAAAGCATTCAATATTTAAGCACAAATCATCAATTTCTTGTATGAAAAAGCATAGAAAAACATGACATGATGACATGTCATCAGCCCACTTGGTGAGTGTTTGGGCTGAGCTTAAGTGTTTCCCTTGAGCTAGTACCCATTAGGGGCGTTGAACGCTGGCTAGGGACTCCATTCTGGGCACTAGACGCCAGGAATTGGGCTAGTGGCTGGCGTTGAACGCCAGTTTTGGGCCTTCATTTCCAAAGCAAAGTATGAACTATTATATATTTCTGGAAAGCCCTGAATGTTAGCTTTCCATGGCCATTGAGATCGCACCATTTTAACCTCTGTAGCTCTAGAAAAGCTCCTTCGAGTGCACAGAGGTCAGATCCTGACAGCATCTACAGTCCTTTCTCTGCTTCTGAATAAGATTCTTGCTCAAGCTCCTCAATTTCAGCCAGAAAATACCTGAAATCACCATAAAATACACAAACTCAAAGTAGAATCCAAAAATGTGAATTTTGCACTAAAACCTATGAAAACATAATAAAACTTAAACAAAACATAATGAAAACTATATGAAAATGATGTCAAAAAGCGTATAAAATATCTGCTAATCAGAACACCAAACTTAAACTGTTGCTTGTCCGCAAGCAACCAAAAACACAGTAGGATAAAAAGAAATAGAAGGATGCAATAAATTTTAGAGTTCTCAATGAAGCTCAATTTCTATTAGATGAGCAGGACTAGTAGCTTTTTGCTTCTGAATAGTTCTGGCATCTCAGTTTCCATTGAAGCTTAGAATAGTTGGCATCTCTGGGAACTTAGAATCCAGATGATACTATTGATTCTCTTAGTTAAGTTCTTTTTTATTCTTGAACACAGCTTCTTTAGAGTCTTGGCTGTGACCCTAAGCTCTTTGTTTTCCAATATTACCACCAGATACATAAATGCCACAGACACTTAACTGGGTGAACCCCTTAGGATTGTGATTCAGCTTTGCTAGAATCCCCAACCAATGGTGTCCAGAGTTCTTAAGCACACTCTTTTATTTGGACTACGACTTTAACTGCTCAGTCTCAAGCTTTTCACTTGACACCTTCACACCACAAGCATATAGCTAGGGAAGCAGCTCATTTGAACTGCCTAGGCTACGATATTTCTTTTAGGCCCTTCTAACCATTGGTGCTCAAAGTCTTGGATCCCTGCTCTTTCCTTTGGGTTTAAAGAGCTATTGGCTTTTTGCTCTTACCTTTTGGTTTAAAGAGCTATTGGCTTTTTCTTCTTTTTATTTCTTTTTTTGCATATTATTTTCTTTTTTTATTGCTTTTTGCTGCTTTTTCTTGCTCCAAGAATCAATTTTTGGATTTTTCAGATCACCAATAATACTTCACTTTTATCCTCATTCTTTCAAGAGCCAACATTCTTTAACTCCAACATCAAATATGAACTGTTTATTCATACATTCAGAAAACAAGAGCAATGCCACCACATCACATAATTGGACTATTCCTAATATAAAACTCGAAACTTGTGCATTTTACTTTTCTTTTTCAATTAAAATTTTATTTTAAGCAAGATGATAGATGCATGGAATATTTCATAACTTTAAGACATAAGGATAGATGATCATGCACTAGAAACAGACAATAAAACAAAATACATGGAAAACAGAAAAAATTAACATAGGCAACAGGAGAATAAAGGAAACAAATCCACCTTAGTAATGGCGGCTACTACTCCTTCTGGAGGATCCAATGGAGTGCTTGGTTTCCTCTATGTCACGCCCCTGCCTCTGTTGTTCTTCCCTCAGAACTCTTTGTTCTTCCCTGATGGCTCTTTGATCTTCTCTTATGTCATGGAGGATGGTGGAATGCTCATAATGCCCCATCCTTAGTTGATCCTAGTGAAGTGTGCAATTGGTCTCAATAGCCTTTGGGAGGAAAATGCATCCCTTGAGGCACCTCAAGGATTTCTTGTTGAGGTAGTTCCACATGCTCTTGCTGTGGTCCATGTGCTAGCTCTCTAGTTTGCTCCATCCTCTTCTTGATGATGGGCTTGTCCTCCTCAATAGGAATGTCTTCTTCTATAATAATTCCAGTTGAACTGCATAGATGACAGATAAAGTGGAGGAATGCTAACCTTGCTAAGGGGGAAGGCTTTTCAGCTTTCTTGTACAACTCTTGAGGTATTACCTCATGTACCTCAACCTCACTTCTAATCATGATGCAATGAATCATGATGGCTCTGTCAATGGTCACTTCTAACCGATTGTTAGTATGGATGATAGAGCGTTGGATAAATTCCAACCATCCTCTAGCTACAGGCTTGAGGTCAAGCCTTCTCAGTTGGATAAGCTTGCCTTGAGCATCCCTCTTCCACTAAGCTCCTTCCACACAAATGTTTGAAAGGATTTGGTCCAGCTTCTGGTCAATATTGACTCTCCTAGTATAAGGGTGTGGATCTCTTTGCATCATTGGCAAATAAAGCGCCAACCTTACACTCTCTGGGTTGAAATCCAAGGGTCGCCCTCGGACTATGGTGCTCCAATTTTTTGGATGTGGGTTCACACTAGTGTCATGATTTTTAGTAACCCAGGAATTAGCAAAGAACTCTAGCACCAACAAGATTCCAACTTCCAGAATCGGATTGGTTAGGACTTCCCAATTTCTCCTCCGGATTTCTCTTCGGATCTCCGGGTACTCATTCTTTTTTAGCCTAAAGGGGTCTTCAAGAATTGCCCTTTTCTTTGCCACTACTTCATAGAAGTGGTCTTGATGAGCTTTGGTAATGAATCTCTCCATCTTCCAAGATTCGGAGGTAGAAGCAACTACTTTCCCTTTCATCTTTCTAGAGGATTCTCTGACTTTGGGTGCCATAAGTGTGAATGGAAAAAAAAAAGCAAGGATTTTCCAACACCAAACTTAAAAACTTTGCTCGTCCTCGAGCAAAATGTGAAGAAAAGAGTAGAAGAAGAAGAGAATAGAGGAGACGGAGAGGGATAGTGGATTCGGCCAAAAAGGGCTTTAGTGTATAAAGGGTGTATGAAGGTTAGAAAGATGGGGTATTTATAGGAGTGGGATAGGTTGGGTTCGAATGAATGGGTGGGAATTGGGTGGAAAATTTTGAATTTGAAGTAGGTGGGGGTTGGTGGGAGTTATGATGGTTTTGGGAAGTGATATGGATGTGATTGGGTTAGGATTTATTGGGAAGAGTGTATGGGGAAGAGTGAAAAGAAGGCGGGGTAGGTGAAAATTCTGTGGGACCCACTGATCCTGAAAGGCTAGGGAGTTCAAGTTCCCTGCCCCCTTGTGGGCGTTAAACGCCCAGCTCTTGCTCTTGGCTGGCGTTAAACGCCAGCTATGTGCCTCTCATTGGACGTTGAACACCCTTGAGGGACATCCTCCCTGGCGTTCAATGCCAGGTCTGTGCCTTTGTTGGGCACGTTGAACGCCCAGGTTCTGCCCCCTGACTGGCGTTCAATGCCAATAATGTGCTCCTTGGCTGGAGTTCAACGCTAGCAAGGTCTCTTCTCCAGGGTGTTCTGTTTCCAGCTCTGATGTTTTTGTTTTTGTTCTAATTACTACACATGATCATAAACTTAAACAAATATGAAAATTAAACTGAAATAACTTAATTAAACTTAAAAAATGACAAGAAAACATTAATTATTGTTGGGTTGCCTCCCAACAAGCACTTTTTTAACGTCACTAGCTTGACAGTTAGCTCCTTACGGAGATGGATAAGGGCTCAGAATTTTGACCATTGCCTGTGCTCTCATGGATAAGTTCTACATGTTTCAGAGACAGGATCCTGTTCACAGTGTGTGAAATTATTGAATTGTCAGTGAAGATGACTCTCATGCCAGGTGAGAGGCCTTCAGTGGGGATTTTCTTATCACCCTAGCCTTTGGATACTTTCTTCTTAATACCTTTGTTCTCAGTGCTTGATAATGGCTGTCTGACACCAAACTTAGAATTGGTGTCTGGGGGCTCTGTATAACTTTGCACTGAGAGAGAGGGTTAGAACGCTAAGTGTTGCACAACTATTTCTCTATTGTCTGAGGGAGAGTTAGGGTTAGGCATATTGAATAAGATGTGGTCCTCTCATAACTGTAGAATCAGCTCTACACGACCATAAGCCTTTTTCATTGACCTGTCTGCCATCTCTAGTGAGATTCTTATAGCTTGTACCTCAAAGATTTCCAACTTCTCCATTATAGAGAGTGCTATAAAGTTTATGCTTGACCTTAGGTCACACAGAGCCTTATCAAAGGTAATGGTGCCTATGGTAGGTGCAGGGAATCAAGAAGTGTCCAGGATCTAGCAGCTTCTGAGGTAGTTTCTGCTGAACCAAGGCATTGAGTTCCATGGTGAGCACTGGAGGTTCTTCCTCCAAGGTCTATGTGCCAAAAAACTTGGCATTCAGCTTCATCAGAAATCCTAGGTACCGAGCAACTTGCTCTTTCCTAGTTTCATCTTCTTCATCAGAGGAAGAGTACTTTGTAGATTCTATGATCTTCAACCAAGCATTCAAGGGAACTTCAATGGGATCCTCATAAACCTTTGGTTCTATCAGTTCTTTAATAGGGAAGTTCTCAGTGGGCTTAGGGTTGCCAACTATCCCTATTGTGGCGTTCAACGCTAGGACTTGTGTGTCTTTGGGTGTTGAACGCCCATCATGCATACCTTTACTGGAGTTCAATGCCAGTGGTTGTGCTGCCTTGGGCATTGAAGGCCCAGTAAAGGGCTCCTTACTGGCGTTCAATGCCAATGATGGTGCCTCCTTGGGCGCTGAACTCCCAGTAAGGTCTTCCTTATTGGTGTTCAATTCCATTGCATCCTCTTCAGATTTGGCCTCCACCTCTACAGTGATGGCCTTGCACTCTTCTCTTAGGTTCACCTCAGTGTTACTGGGCTGAGTGTTAGGAGGGGTCTCAGGGATTCTCTTGCTCAGTTAACCAACTTGTACCTCCATATTTCTAATGGAGGACCTAGTTTCTGTTATGAAACTGTGAGTGGTCTTAGAAAGTTCAGAGACTATGGTTGCAAAGTCAGAAATGCTCTGTTTAGAAGTCTCCATCTGGTGCTGAGAAGATGGGAATGGTGGCTTATTGTTAAACCTATTATGGGTTCTTCCACCTTGATTATTGTTGAAGCATTGTTGAGGCTTCTGTTGATCTTTCCATGAAAGGTTAGGATGATTTTTCCATGAGGAGTTATAGGTGTTTCCATAGGATTCTCCCATATAATTCACCTCTTCCATTATGGGTTGATCTAGATCATAGTCATCTCCATCATAGGAGGTGTCATGAGTGTTGCTAGTTGTACCTTGCACTCCAATCAAGTACTGAGAGATCATATTGACTTGTTGAGTTAATATCTTATTTTGAGCCAATATGGCATTCAGAGTTTCAACTTCCAGGACTCCTTTCTTCTGAGCTACCCCATTGTTCACAGGGTTCCTCTCAGAACTGTACATGAATTGGTTGTTTGAAACCATTTCAATAAGTTCCTGAGCCTCTTCAGGCATTTTCTTCAAATGGAGTGATCCACCAGCAGAATGATCCAAGGACATCTTGGATATCTCAGATAGGCCATCATAGAAAATTCCTATTCTGAGAATATGTCAGGAGGACACCTCTTTATCAGTTGCTTGTATCCTTCCCAAGCTTCATAAAGGGATTCACCCTCTTTTTGTCTGAAAGTTCGAACTTCCACCCTGAGCTTGCTCATCTTTTGGGGTGGAAAGAACTTGGCGAAGAAAGAATTGACTAGCTTTTCCCAAGAGTTTAGGCTTTCCTTAGTGTTTCGGGGGTTACCTGAAATGGTAGGTCGATCTTTCTCGAGCTCTGTGGTGGTGGCTCGAGCTGTCGTGTCCGACTTGTTGAACTTGGTGGAGCTACTGATCCTTCGTCACCGGAGGGTGGTGGTACCTGCAATGGACTCCGATGCTTAACTTAGCACGTGCTTTAGGCAGGTTTTTGTAGAATCAGAGTATGAGTTATACCTGAGTGCTCCAGTGTATTTATAATGGTGTAGAGTGACTGATGAGCGGATAATTTATACGCTTTTTGGCATTGTTTTTAGGTAGTTTTTAGTATGATCCAGTTACTTTTAGGGATATTTTCATTAGTTTTTATGCTAAATTCACATTTCTGGACTTTACTATGAGTTTGTGTGTTTTTCTGTGATTTCAGGTAATTTCTGGCTGAAATTGAGGGACCTGAGCAAACTCTGATAGGAGGCTGACAAAGGACTGCTGATGCTGTTGGAATCTGACCTCCCTGCACTCAAAATGAATTTTCTGGAGCTACAGAACTCCAAATGGTGCGCTCTCAACGGCGTTGGAAAGTAAACATCCAGAGATTTCCAGCAATATATAATAGACCATACTTTATTCGTTATTAGATGACGTAAACTGGCGCTCAATGTCAGCTCCATGTTGCTGTCTGGAGTCAAACGCCAGAAACACGTTACAACTTGGCGTTCAACTCCAAAAGAAGCCTCAGCTCGTGGATAGATCAAGCTCAGCCCAAACATACACCAAGTGGGCCCTAGAAGTGGATTTATGCATCAATTACTTACTTATGTAAACCCTAGTAGCTAGTTTAGTATAAATAGAACTTTTTACTAGTTTATTAAGAGTCTTTGATCATTCGGTCTTGTGACCACGTTTGGGGGCTGGCCATTTGGCCATGCCTGAACCTTTCACTTATGTATTTTCAACGGTGGAGTTTCTACACACCATAGATTAAGGGTGTGGAGCTCTGCTGTACCTCAAGTTTCAATGCAATTACTATTATTTTCTATTCAATTCGATTTATTCCTGTTCTAAGATATTCGTTGCACTTCAACATGATGAATGTGATGATCCATGACACTCATAATCATTCTTACCTATGAACGCACGTGACTGACAACCACTTCCGTTCTACCTTAGACCGGGCGCATATCTCTTGGATTCCTTAATCAGAATCTTCGTGGTATAAGCTAGAATTGATGGTGGCATTCATGGGAATCCGGAAAGTCTAACCTTGTCTGTGGTATTCCGAGTAGGATTCCGGGATTGAATGACTGTGACGAGCTTCAAACTCCTGAAGGCTGGGCGTTAGTGACAGACGCAAAAGAATCACGGGATTCTATTCCAACCTCAAGTTTCAATGCAAGTACTACTATTTTCTATTCAATTCGACTTATTCTTATTCTAAGATATTCGTTGCACTTCAACATGATGAATGTGATGATCCGTGACACTCATCATCATTCTCACCTATGAACGCGTGACTGACAACCACTTCCGTTCTACCTTAGACCAGGCGCATATCTCTTGGATTCCTTAATCAGAATCTTCGTGGTATAAGCTAGAATTGATGGCGGCATTCATGGGAATCCGGAAAGTCTAACATTGTTTGTCGTATTTCGAGTAGGATTCTGGGACTGAATGACTGTGACGAGCTTCAAACTCACGATTGCTAGGTGTGATGACAAACGCAAAAGAATCAAGGAATTCTATTCCAACATGATCGAGAACCGACAGATGATTAGCCGTGCTGTGACAGAGCATTTGGACCATTTTCACTGAGAGGATGGGATGTAGCCATTGACAACGGTGATGCCCTACATACAGCTTGCCATGGAAAGGAAGAAGAAGGATTGAATGGATGCAGTAGGAAAGCAGAGATTCAGAAGGAACATAGCATCTCCATATACCTATCTGAAATTCCCACCATTGGATTACATGAGTAACTTTATCTTTATTTTATGTTTATTTACTATTATTTGATTTTCTAAATTCCATAATTTATTTGAATCCGCCTGACTGGGATTTACAAGATGACCATAGCTTGCTTCATACCAACAATCTCTGTGGGATCGACCCTTACTCACGTAAGGTATTACTTGGACGACCCAGTACACTTGCTGGTTAGTTGTGCGAAGTTGTGAAGTTATGTTTGGACCATGGTATTGCGCACCAGGTTTTGGCGCCATCACCAGGGACAATCAATTTCGAACAACAATTTAAGCATGAGTAACAATTTCGCTCACCAAATTTTTGGCGCCGTTGCCGGGGATTGTTCGAGTATGGACAACTAACGGTTCGTCTTGTTGCTCAGATTAGGTAATTTTATTTTCAAAAAGTTTTCAAAAAAATTTTCAAAAGCATTTTTCTTTATTTTCGTTTTTCTAAAGAATATATTCGAAAAAATAATAAAAATACAAAAAAATCATAACATCATAAAAATAAAAAATATTTTGTGTTTCTTGTTTAAGTCTTGAGTCAACTTTTAAGTGTGGTGTCAATTGCATGCTTTAAAAATTTTTCTTGCATTTTTCGAAAATTCATGCATTCATGGTGTTCTTCATGATCTTCAAGTTGTTCTTGACAAGTCTTCTTGTTTGATCTTGATGTTTTCTTGTTTTGTGTTGTTTGTTGTTTTTCATATGCATTTTTCATTTGTTAGAGTCCATGCATTAAAGATTTCTAAGTTTGGTGTCTTGCATGTTTTCTTTGCATCAAAAATTTTTCAAAATTATGTTCTTGATGTTCATCATGATCTTCAAAGTGTTCTTGGTGTTCATCTTGACATTCATAGTGTTCTTGCATGCATCATATGTTTTGATTCATAATTTTCATGTTGTGAGTCATTTTTATGTTTTTCTCTCTCATAATTAAAAATTCAAAAATAAAAAAATATCTTTTCTTTATTTCTCTCAAAAATTTGAAATTTTGGGTTGACTTGGTCAAAAATTTTTAAAAATAAGTTGTTTTCTTGTTAGTCAAGTCAAAATTTCAATTTTAAAAATATTATCTTTTCAAAACTTTTTCAAAAATCAAATCTTTTTCAATTTTTTATATATTTTCGAAAATTACTATTAAATTAGTTTTCAAAATCTTTTTTTTATCTTTATTTCATAATTTTCGAAATTACACTAACAATTAATGTGATTGATTCAAAAATTTGAAGTTTTTACTTTCTTGTTAAGAAAGGTTCAATCTTTAAATTCTAGAATCATATCTTTTAGTTTCTTGTTAGCTAAGTAATCAATTTTAATTTTAAAAATTAAATCCTTTTCAATCCTATCTTTTTATCATATCTTCTTATCTTATCTTATATCATATCTTTTTCAAAATTTTATCTTTTTTTCAAAAATTTGATTTTAAAATATCTTTTCTAACTTCTTATCTTCTTATCTTCTTATCTTTTCAAATTTGATTTTCAAATTTTTTTTCAACTAACTATTTGACTTTTTGTTTGTTTCCTATCTTTTTCAAAACCACCTAACTACTTCTCTCTCTCTAATTTTCGAAAATATCTCATCCTTTTTCAAAATTATTTTTAATTAATTAATTGTTTTAAATTTTAATTTTAATTATATCTTATCTCTAATTTTCGAAAATCACTAACTACTTTTTCAAAATTATTTTCGAAATTCTCTATCTCTCCTCTTCTTCTATTTATTTATTTATTTACTAACACTTCTCTTCACCTCTCTTCATCTCTTATCACCTCCCCTATCCTTACTCTTTATACAGACTATTCATCCATATCCTTTCTTTATTCCCTTTCTTCTTCTACTAACAATAAGGAACCTCTTTACTGTGACATAGAGGATTCTTCTTTCTTTTCTTTTTCTCTTCTTCCCTATATGAGCAGGAACAAGGAAAAAGACATTCTTGTTGAAGCTGATCCAGAACCTGAAAGGACTCTAAAAAGGAAACTAAGAGAAGCTAAAGTACAACAATCCAGAGACAACCTTTTTGAAATTTTCGAACAAGAGAAGGAGATGGCAGCCGAACCCAACAACAATAATGCAAGAAGAATGCTAGGTGATTTCACTAAACCAACGTCCAAATTTGATGGAAGAAGCATCTCCATTCCGGCCATTGGAGCAAACAATTTTGAGCTGAAACCTCAACTAGTTGCTCTAATGCAACAAAACTGCAAGTTTCATGGACTTCCATCAGAAGATCCCTATCAGTTTTTAACTGAGTTCTTGCAGATTTGTGAGACTGTAAAGATGAATGGAGTAGATCCTGAAGTTTACAGGCTCATGCTTTTCCCTTTTGCTGTAAGAGACAAAGCTAGAACATGGTTGGATTCACAACCTAAAGATAGCCTGGACTCCTGGGATAAGCTGGTCACGACCTTCTTGGCTAAGTTCTTTCCTCCTCAAAAGCTGAGCAAGCTTAGAGTGGATGTTCAGACCTTCAAACAAAAAGATGGTGAATCTCTCTATGAAGCTTGGGAAAGATACAAACAAATGACCAAAAAGTGTCCTTCTGACATGTTTTTAGAATGGACCATATTAGATATATTCTATTATGGTCTATCTGAGCTTTCCAAAATGTCATTGGACCATTCTGCAGGTGGATCCATTTACCTAAAGAAAATGCCTGCAGAAGCTCAAGAACTTATTGACATGGTTGTAAATAACCAATTCATGTACACTTTTGAGAGGAATTCCGTGAATAATGGGACGCCTCAGAGGAAGGGAGTTCTTGAAATTGATGCTCTGAATGCCATATTGGCTCAGAACAAAGTGTTGACTAAGCAAGTCAACATGATTTCTCAAGGTCTGAATGGATGGCTAAATGCATCCAACAGTATTAAAGAGGCAGCTTCTGAAGAAGCTTATGATCCTGAGAACCCTGCAATAGCAGAGGTAAATTACATAGGTGAACCTTATGGAAACACCTATAATTCATCATGGAGAAATCATCCAAATTTCTCATGGAAGGATCAACAAAAGCCTCAACAAGGCTTTAACAATGGTGGACGAAATAGGCTGAGCAATAGCAAGCCTTTTCCATCATCTTCTCAGCAACAGACAGAGAATTCTGAACAAAGCACTTATAATTTAGCTAATCTAGTCTCTGATCTGTCTAAGGCCACTTTAAGTTTCATGAGTGAAATAAGATCCTCTATTAGAAATTTGGAGGCACAAGTTGGCCAGCTGAGCAGAAAATTAACTGAAACTCCTCCTAATATTCTCCCAAGCAATACAGAAGAGAATCCAAAAGGAGAGTGCAAGGCCATTGATGTGATCAAAATGGCCGAATGCACAAGGGAGGAGAAGGACGAAAATCCTAGTGAGGAAGACCTCCTGGGACGTCTCTCAAACAAGAAGGAGTTCCTTATTAAGGACCTTAAGGAATCTGAGGTTCATATAGAGACCATAGAGATTCTACTAAATCTCCTTCTGCCATTCATGAGTTCTGAAGACTATTCTTCCTCTGAAGAGGATGAAGATGTAACTGGAAAGCAAGTTGCTCAATGTCTAGGAGCTATCATGAAGCTAAATGCCAAGTTATTTGGTAATGAGAGGAAGCATGAACAGCTTCTCTCAATACAGAGTCAAACAGAGCCCCCACAGCCAAACTCTAAGTTTGGTGTTGGGAGGCCACAACCAAACTCTAAGTTTGGTGTTGAACCCCCACATTCAAACTCTAAGTTTGGTGTTGGGAGGTCCCAACAATGCTCTGAACATCTGTGAAGCTCCATGAGAGCTCACTGTCAAGCTATTGACATTAAAGAAGCGCTTATTAGGAGGCAACCTAATCTTTATTTATCTAATTTTATTTTATTTTCATTGTTCTTTTATGTTTTATTAGGTTCATGATCATGTGGAGTCAAGAAAAAATATTAAAATTAAAAACAAAATCAAAAACAGCAGAAAAAAAACCACACCCTGGAGGAAGGACTTACTGGCGTTTAAACGCCAGTAAGGAGCATCTGGCTGGCGTTCAACGCCAGAACAGAGCATAGAGCTAGTGCTGAACGCTGGAAACAAGCATGGAACTGGCGTTCAACACCGGAAACATGCTGCACATGGGCGTTGAACGCCCAAAACGTGCATCACTTCGGCGTTCTGGTGGACGAAATTGTGATCACTTGTTCTTTGTTTATAAAGGATGTTTACTCTTAGGGCACTGTTTATTTTCTTCACAATCTCGTTCAACTAACCAGCAAGTGTACTGGGTCGTCCAAGTAATAAACCTTACGTGAGTAAGGGTCGAATCCACAGAGATTGTTGGTATGAAGCAAGCTATGGTCACCTTGCAAATCTCAGTTAGGCAGATTTAAAATAGTTTATGGGTTTTTCGAAAATAGAAATAATGAAAGGGATAAAGATACTTATGCAGGTTCATTGGTAGGAATTTCAGATAAGCGGATGGAGATGCTGTAGAGCTCTTGGAAGCCTACTCTCCTACTGCTTCTACTCAGTCCTTCTTACTCCTTTCCATGGCAAGCTTTGTATAGGGGTTCACCATCAACTGTGGCTACTTTCATTCCTCTCGGGGAAATATCCTGTGCGGCTGTCACTCGCACAGCTAACCAGTCTGGAGGCATCACCCATGGCTGATGGCTACATCCCATCCTCGCAGTGAAAACTAATGCTGCACTCTGTCACAGTACGGCTAATCACCGGTTGGTTCCCGCTCCTACTGGAATAGAATCCCTCTTTTGCGTCTGTCACCAACGCCCAGCAGGTTAAAGTTTGAAGCACGTCACAGTCATTCATTACCGGAATCCTACTCGGAACACCACAGACAAGGTTGGACTTTCCGGATTCCCAGGATCCTACTCGGAATACCACAGACAAGGTGAAACTTTCCGGATCCTCATAAATGCCGCCATCTATCTAGCTTATACCACGAAGATTCTGTTGGGGAATCTAAGAGATACACATTCAAGCTCTGTTGCATGTAGAACGTAAGTGGTTGTCAATCACGCATGTTCATAAGTGAGAATAATAATGAGGGTTATCTAACTCATTACATTCATCATGTTCTTGGGTACGAATGAATATCTTGGAATAAGAATAGAAGAGATTTGAATAAAAGAAGATAGAATTTCATTAATACTTGAGGTACAGCAGAGCTCCACACCCTTAATCTATGGTGTGCAGAAACTCCACCGTTGAAAATACATAAGCAAAGAGTTCAGGCATGGCCGAATGGCCAGCCCTCTCCATGATCAAGTGACCGAATGATAAAAGACTTAAAGTGGTCAAAAGATGTCTAATACAATAGATAAATGTCCTATATATACTAGACTAGCTCTTAGGGTTTACATGAGTAAGTAATTGATGCATAAATCCACTTCCGGGGCCCACTTGGTGTGTGCTTGGGCTGAGCTTGATGAATTCACGTGCTAAGGCATTTCTTGGCGTCAAACTCCAGGTTATGACGTGTTTTGGGCGTTCAACTCCGGATAATGACGTTTTTCTGGCGTTTAACTCCAGACAGCAGCGTGTAATTGGCGTTTAACGCCAAGTTACGTCGTCATTCTTCGAATAAAGTATGGACTATTATATATTGCTGGAAAGCCCTAGATGTCTACTTTCCAACGCCGTTGAGAACGCGCCAATTGGAGTTCTGTAGCTCCAGAAAATCCATTCCGAGTGCAGGGAGGTCAGATTCCAACAGCATCAGCAGTCCTTTTGTCAGCCTTCTTCAGAGTTTAGCTCAAATCCCTCAATTTCAGTCAGAATTTACCTGAAATCACAGAAAAACACACAAACGCATAATAAAGTCCAGAAATGTGAATTTAACATAAAAACTAATGAAAACATCCCTAAAAGTAGCTTAAACTTACTAAAAACTATATAAAAACAATGCCAAAAAGCGTATAAATTATCCGCTCATCACAACACCAAACTTAAATTGTTGCTTGTCCCCAAGCAACTGAAAATTAAATAGGATAAAAAGAAGAGAATATACTATAGAGTCCAAAATATCAATGAATATTAATTTAATTACATGAGCGGGACTTGTAGCTTTTTGTTTCTGAACAGTTTTGGCATCTCACTTTTTCCTTTGTAATTCAGAGTGATTGGCTTCTCTAGGAACTTAGAATTTCAGATAGTGTTATTGACTTTCCTAGTTAGGCATGTTGATTCTTGAACACAGCTACTTTATGAGTCTTGGCCTTGGCCCTAAGCACTTTGTCTTCCAGTATTACCACCGGATACACAAATGCCACAGACACATAACTGGGTGAACCTTTTCAGATTGTGACTCAGCTTTGCTAAAGTCCCCAGTTAGTGGTTGATACGTAAAATTGAGATTTCACGTACAACCGGCAAGTATACCGGGTCGCATCAAGTAATAAAACTCACTAAGAGTGAGGTCGATCCCACGGAGATTGGTAGATTAAGCAACTTTAGTTAATGGTAAATTTAGTCAAGCAAACATGGTTTTGATTTCATGAGATTTGTGATTTTTGAACATAATTGCAAGAATTTAAATGGCAAAGAATTTAAAGAACTAGAAGAGAGAAATAAAATGAAAGTAAATAACGGAAACTTAAAATGCAAGAAACTTAAATGACATCAAAGATAAATTGCAAGGAATTAAAGATTGCAGAAATTTAAAGAACATAAGAGGAAATAGCAAGAAATAAAGGAACAAAATGTAGATGACAAGAATAATAAATTGACAAAATGTAGAAGGGAATTGGGTTATGGGTAGTCAAATAACTAGAAGCAAAAGAAATAAGAATTAATGATAGAGAGAGTCATTAGGGATCAGAGATGCAAGTTTTCATGAATTGATGTTAGTCAAATCCTTCTCAATCATGGGTATAGATCCATGGCAAGTGGGTGATTGAATCCCAATCTCTTGGTGATTCAATTTCTCTCAACATAACCAATTGCCACTCTCGTGATCTAATTATTCATGAGAAGAGTTGAAGCTCAATTTTAATCCAGCCACACAATTCCCAAAATCTCAACCATGGAAAGTTACATCTCACATACTAACCAAGGTATATTGATTGAGGGAATCATGAAAGGATGAACTCTAAACTAAATTATGTGGCTCATTCCTCAAATTCACCACATAATTCTCATAAATTAACCCCTCTCTCGATGGTGGTTGAATCTTTGAAGAACAAGAGTTTCCTCTTTGGATCCACCACATGAATTGAGGAGGAAAAGAGGAGTTCATCAATCCATTGTAACAAGCAGAGCTCTTCCCCCTAATGAAAGTGGGGTTTAGTGAATCATAGCTCCAATTTCAACCATAATTGCCATAAACAAAAATTAAACTAAGTGTAAAGGAAGAAGAAGAAGAATAATAAAATGCTTAAAGCTTGAAAATGAAGAAGAAAAGTTCCAATAGAAAAACCAAAAATGAGCTTTCCGGGTATCCTCCCGGAAGTGCTAAAGAGTTAAAAGTGCTAAAAGTATGAAAAAGTTCTAAGTGTCAAAAAGTGTGTAAAAAGTCCCCCACAAGTACACCAATCTCTTCTATTTATACTACTCCCAAAACTTCTTCAGAGATCTTCAATTTGGGTTAGCAATGTGGGCTTTCTCATTGTTGCATTCTTGGTTTAATTGAAGAAGTTGTTGGCCTTTGTGATGAATAGGGGAAGCAGAGCAAGTTGGCAACCATTCTGGCCCATTGAGGGGCGTTATTGGTAATAACTCCAGGCTTAATGCACGTTGGCAACGTGCATGACATTTTCCTGGAAGTGAAGTATGAGACTTGGGCGTTGCTAGCCCAAGTTGTTGCTAACAACTTGCTTTTCCTCTTCTTGGCTCTACTTTCATGCTAAATGTAGCCCAGAATTTGAGTGTCAACCTTCTGCCTCAATATGGACTATTATACATCATTGGAAAGCTCTTGATGTCTATTTTTCAATGCCACTGGAATCACCTCATTTGGACTTTCCTAGCTCAAGTTATTCTTCCTCAAAGAAGGTAAGGTCAAGCTGCCAAGTTGCTGCCAAGTTGTTGCCAAAAACGCACCTTCACTCCCAAGTTAGCAACGTGCTCGTGCCTAGCCTCCCAAGACAGAGGCTTGGGGCTGGCGTTGTTACAAAACACGCCCCCTTTCTAGCACGTTGGCAACGTGCTCGTGCCCCCCTCCAGGGCTCATCTCTAGCCTTCTTGAATTTCACTTCATGTTCTTGTTTTTAGGGCCTAAAGATGACTCTGGTTTGGCTTCAATTTTGTGCTCCACCACAGACTCTCATATATGGTTGGAAAGCTCTGAATGTTAGCTTTCCAACGCAACTGGAGGCACTCAATTTGGATCTCTGTAGCTCAAGATATCTTCCATTGAAGATGACATGGTCAGGCTGTCTTGTTGGAGTTGTTGTGGATAACGCCCCTATATTCCAAGTTAGCAACGTGCATCACAATTTTCCTGGCGTTGTTGATGAACACTCCTTCTCTTCAGCACGTTGGCAACGTGCTCGAGCCTTTCTCAAGGCTCCATGTTTGCTTCCTGGCGTTGGCAACGTGCATGGCAAGGCTTGTGGGCGTTGGCAACGTGCATGGCAAGGCTTGTGGGCGTTGGCAACTTGGTTGGTGCCAAGACTTGGTGCGTAGCCAAGCTACCATTCCTGGCGTTGTTGCCAAACACGCCAATGCTTCCTAGCTCAACAACGTGCTCGAGCCCCCCCTTTTGGTGCCAAAATTGCTTGCTACGTTGCCAAGGAACACGCCTTCATAACTTGGAGTTGGCAACGTGCATCTCATTTTCCTGGGCCAAGTTTGCTTGTGTGGCGTTGCCTAGGGACACGCCTATGGTTCCTGGCGTTGGCAACGCCCTCGAGCTCCTCTTCAAGGCTCCATTTGTTGCTTGGCATTGCCTTGAATAACGCCTATGGTTCCTGGCGTTGGCAACGCCAGCTTCTCTTCCTCCAGGGCCAAGCTTGCTTGTGTGTGGCGTTGGCAACGCCCTTCTAGAGTTGGCAACGCCCAGATTTGCTTCTCCAGGGCTGCCTGGCGTTGCCTTCAACAACGCACCACATTCCTCAAGTTGGCAACGCCAACTTTGCTTCCAAGGCATCCTGGCGTTGCCTCCAACAACGCACCACATTTCTCAAGTTGGCAACGCCAACTTTGCTTCTTGGTTGCCTGGCGTTATCATGAACAACGCCCACTATCTCCAAGTTGGCAATGCCAACTTCTTCTTTCCCAGCTTGCATCATTCTTGCTTCCATGCTTTCTTGTTTCATCACCTATCATCAACAAGGGAAATAGCTTCAAAGTCTTACCAATTCATGCAATAAATTTCATGAGATTCATTCATACTCAATCATATATGCATTCCTTAAATCATTTGCATGAATTTGGCTAGAATCAACATGTTCCTTGGTGTTCTCATGCATGAAGATAAAACTCATAAAAGGACTTGTTTATTTAGAGAAAATGAGTGAGATTAAGCTAAAACCAACTAAACTAACTAGCTAATATAACAAATATGCAATTGCATCACAACACCAAACTTAAAGTGTTGCTTGTCCTCAAGCAAAATATAAAAACTTTGTCACAAGAATTTAAGATGTAAGACTTGAATGTTCTTCCAGAGAGTAATTTTTCATTGAGCATGTCATCCTCATTTGTGTGGTCATTAATTTATTGTAATTGAACACAACTATTCAACTTTTTCAATTAAAATGCTTGCTTCACTACTAAATTGGTTAACTTCACTAGACTTCTTTTATACCTTAGCACATGACCCTTGAACCATTCTTTCCTTGATGCTTCTCTTCTTTTTTTTTATATTCCCCCTTTTTTTATTTCCAATGAGCTCGAAATCTTGTCTTAAGGTGGCTCTTTAGCATAAGCTTTCAATCAACAATCCCAAACCAGTTGGTTCAAGTTGTTAAGTGTTGAGACACTCTTAAAGATTTACTAACTCAAGCCTCTCTCCTTAACACATTCAATCACAGGCATATGACATTGAAATTTTGTTTGGATAATGGTGTCCAGCACCTCTTTGGGTTGCTAAATGTTCTGTTATAGAGCTACTCTTGATTGTGGATTTTCAATCGATAATCCCGAGTTAGTTAACTCAAGTTATTGGGTGATGAAGCACCCCTCGGATTTACTGGCCCAAGTATGTCTCTTAACATCAATCACCACAGACACATATCCAAATTTTGTCATTGATGCCTAGCCTTTCATTCTTTGTACTCTATTTTCTTTATTGTCAAGGTTATTTGTGCTTTTACTGATAAAGTCTTTGTGATCCTTAACCGAACTAGTCTTGTATAAGCAAGCATTCTTTTGAATTTCTTGAACTTTGATTCTTTCACAATAAATGTACTAGCACTTTTCTTATGGGACAACATGATCCTTTTTAAGCTAGATTTCTCTCTGTTCTTGCTCAAACTACATCTTTTATTCCATTGACAAGTAAAAGTACTTAAGACAAGCAACCATCCGAAACTTGTGAGTAGTGATGCATGGAATGGGCAACATAAATGATAATGCTTCAAAGAGAAAAAATGCATCTTAGAAGGTATACCATATTTCAGACATACATCTTCTTTATTTAATAAAACATAAAGAAAAACAAAGGAACTTCACCACCTTTAGTCTTCATGTCCCTTTTCCCTTGCTTGATTCTCCTTGCTTTCCTTTGCCCTTTGGATCTTCTTTCTTTTTCTTTCTCAACTCTCCTTGTTGCTTTGTTGTTGCATCTCCCTTTGGATCTTCTTTCTTTTTGCTTCTCCGTTCTCCTTGTTGTTGTGTCGTTGCATCCCTCTCTTCTCTTTGCCACACTCCTGAGCTTATCATTGTCTCATTTAGCCTTTGTTGATTAAATCTCACCCTTGCAAGTTCCTGCTCTTCAAATATCTTGCGAGCTTCATTAAAGGTTTTAATTTGTGGGTTGAGTAATGGGGGTGTGGAGCAGAGGTAACTGAGCTTTTCTTGGGTGCATATATCATAGTCAAGTCTGTCCTTATGCCTGGCTTCCCTGAACATTCTGCTTTCATTGAACTCTTTGTGAAATGTATTATGTCTAGCATCCAATCTATGGAGAAGTTCTCTTTGCTGAGCTTGCTCTATCCTTAGTTGAGCTTGTTCTTGTATTACTTTCTCCATGGCTCTTTCATGTTCCATAGTTGAATTGTTGATGGCTTCCTGCATCTTGGCATATTGTTCTTGTTGTAACTCCATCATGTGTGCTTGGTACTCATTTTGTTGGTTCATCCATTGAACTTGAACCCCTCTTTGTTGGTCCATCAACTGCCAAAGGTCCCTTTGTTGCTGAGCTTGTTCCTCTTGGCTTCTTTGAATTTGTGAATATTGCCCAGAAATTCCTTCCAAGGCGGCTTGGAGTTGATTCATGTTCAAGGTGTGAGGTTCTTCCATTTCTTGAGGCTCCTCCTCTTGTCTTGCTTCTTTCCTTTTTTTCCTTCTTGCTAAAGGTTGCCTTTCCAATTGGGTTGTGGTGATGAATTCCAACCTTTCTCGAGTAAGAGGTTTTCCAACAGAGACCAAATCAGTTTCTCCAAATTCTTCCAGAGGCACTCCAGCTTCTTCACATAGTGATGCATTCGCATATTTGCCATTTTAACTAGTTAGTTTAGTTAGTTTTAGCTTAGGTTCATTCACTTTCTTTGAAATAAATGAGCAATTTTGTGAGTTTTCCTCCATGCATCCATGAACCAAGAATTAAGTGAAATTTGGCATAATTCATGCAAATAAATCAAGGAGTTTATATACAAGTTGATGTGAATGATTCCCTTGAAAATTATTGCATAAGATGGCAAAACTTTGAGGAAAGTTCTTTGGTTTATGTTAGGTGATGAAGCAAGAAGACAATGGAGCAAGAAAATATTGGAGAAAGGAAGAACAAGCAAGTTGGCAACTTGGAAATCAAGTTGGCAACTTGCTAGTGTGTGTCCAGCAGAGTTGGCAGCTTGACCTCCCCCTCTTCAAGGATGAATATCTTGAACCACAAGGATCCAATTGGCATGATTCCAATTGCGTTGAGAAGCTGACATCAAGAGCTTTCCAACGATATATAATAGTCCATAATGTGGCGAGGAATGGAAGCTCAAATCAGAGGGAAACTCAAGCCCCAAGAGCAAGGAAATGAAGCATTGCAAGTTGCCAACTTGAGCAGCAAGTTGGCAACGCCAGGAGCCATCAGGGGAAGCCACCAGGGGAAGAGTAGCACGTTGCCAACGCCAACACCAAGTTGGCAACGCCCAAGCCAAGTTGAAGAAGAGCCTGGCGTTGTTGCTGGCGTGTTTGCCAACAACTTGGGCAACAACGCCCAGGCAGCTTGAGGATGCTCTCTTCAAGAACGTATATCTTGAGCTAGAAAACTCCAATTGAGGTGAAATCAGTGGCATTGGAAAGTAGACATCAAGAGCTTTTCAACCATATATCACAATTTGAAATTGGAGTTCATTTGAAGGTTCAAATGTTGGCTTCATTTAGAGCCTCAAACTTGGAAAGTATTGTTTCTGGCTTGCTCACCAAGTTGGCAACGCCCAACCAAGTTGCCAACGCCCAAAATGAAGAAAGGAGTGCCATTCACGTTGCTAACGCCAGAGAGGAGCACCAACCAAGTTGCCAACGCCAATCAAGGCACCAACCAAGTTGCCAACGCCAATCAAGGCACCAACCAAGTTGCCAACGCCAATCAAGGCACCAACCAAGTTGCCAACGCCAAGTCTTGGTGCCAATTAAGTTGCCAACGCCAAGTCTTGGTGCCAACCACGTTGCCAACTCAAGAAAGCATTGGCGTGTTTGGTAACAACGCCAGGAAGCTTTGGATGGTGAAGAATGGAGGTAGCACGTTGCTAACTTGGAATATAGGGGCGTTATCCACAACAACTCCAACAAGGCAGCCTGACCTTACCTCCTTCAATGGAAGATATCTTGAGTTATAGAGGTCCAAATTGAGTGCTTCCAATTGCATTGGAAAGCTGACATTTAGAGCTTTCCAACCATATATAATAGTCTATAGTGGAGCATGAAATGGAAGCTCGAATCAGAGTCATCTTTAGGCCCCAAAAACAAGGAAATGAGGTTGAAATTCAAGGAAGCATGAGTAGGCCAAGGAGGGGGAGTCGAACACGTTGCCAGGGCCAAAATGAACTGGCGTGTTCCTTGGCAACTCCAGCAACAACGCCCAGGCCAAGAAATTTGGGCTAGGGGCGTTGTTGAGCACGTTATTGGTGGCGTTATCCACAAAAACGCCCAACCAGGGCAGCCTGACCTTGCCCTCTTCAATGGAGCATAACTTGAGCTAGGAAAGTCCAAATGAGGTGATTTCAGTGGCATTGGAAAGTAGACATCACATAGGCGCAGAATGGTACTAGGATATCCTACCCAGCTGTCCTGTTTGACTTTTTGAGCTATGTCAATGATGTTCTTGGCTATAATGTCTCCAACATTGATTTCCCCTCCTTTCATTATACAATGGATCATTATTGCTCTATTCACCGTTACCTCAGAATTATTTGAAGTGGACATCAATGATCTCCTCACTATGTCATGCCATCCTTTTGCTTGAGGTATGAGATCACCTCTCCGAAGTTTGAGTGGTTGTCCATGTGAATCCAATACCCAATCCGTGCCTACTCTGCATAAGTCACTCACCACATCCATGTATCTTGGGTCATTTTCAACCCTTTCTTCATAGCTAGCTCGTTTGAACTGTTTTGCCTTGACCTTTAGCACCCTATTGATGGTGTCCGGGCTAAAATCAACAGTCACACCTCTTACATAACTCATGTATGGTTCTTCATCATCATATTCTCTTATCACATTAGTGTAGAACTCATGGATGAGAAGCATGCTCACTTCTTGAGGTTGGTCACAGAGAAGTTCCCATCCCCTTTTTCTGATTATTTTTTGTATTTCAGGGTATTCATCTTTTCTTAGCTTGAATGGTAACTCTGGAACAACATCTTTGCTTGACATCCAGCTGAAGATACGCTCGTTGTGTTTGGCTTTGAATCTTCTTTGATCAAATTCATCTTCTCTCCTATCCCTTGATGATGAGGCCATTGAGATTCACTTGCAAGGTTGAATCTCCCCAACACCAAACTTAGATGAATGCTTGTCCTCAAGCACAAGGAAAATGGTTGTGAATGGGGGATATATGATACAAAGTGACTTAGGCAAGCTAGAAAATGATGGTGAAGGGAGGGTGAAGTGTTTCGGTTATGTGAGAAGATGTGATGCTCCAAGAGTTTTGTTGGGTAAAGATGAGGTTCAAGGCTAGAATTTGTGAAACATGGAATAGGTTGGAGGTTGAGTATGAGTTCGGGTGCTTAAATGAGGTTATGGGGGTAGAAGAATGAGTGATGAAGAATGAGGTTTGATGAATATGGTTGAAGTATTTAAAGTGAAAGTTGGTGGGGAGGCATGGTTCTAGTGACATTTAAGGCTCGGTCATGGCATGGGGAGCATGCTTCCTTGTGCCCAATGCATGTTGAGTTGTTTTTCCCCATGCACAAAGTTCAAAACTCATGTGACTTCCCTTCCTTGTGTATCCGTGACCTTACTCACCAAGATTCCCCATCATTTCTTTCTTTCTTTCATTATATGCTTCCAAGATTCCCCATCACTTCTTTCTTTCTTTCCTGCAACAAAATTCCAAAAGCTTGAGATTCTTAAAGTGACATTAATAGCTAAAAACTTATGATGATATTCCTATGCAAAATTGACTAAACTAACATTAAAATTTATGACTTGATTCCCTAATTCTAATTTTCTAGCATTATTAATGTAAGTAAAGACACCAAACTTAGTTTGTGACTAAGTGTTCTATGGAATTAATTTCAAAGATAGCCACACCAAACTTAGTATTTTACCTACATCACATGCTATTTCAACGTTTTTTTTTTTTTTAACTAAAGTAAATGACTATACTTCCATAGTCTAGCATTTTCGTGTATATATGGACACCAAACTTAGTTTGTGGCTAAGTGTTGTAGAACACTCTTTTGCCATTACTTCAAGATTGGCCACACCAAACTTAGTGCCTTGCATACACCATGTACTAGTCTACTTAATCATTATTGACTACTAAAGTATGAAAATAAAAGACTCCCTGTGCATGGGTTGCCTCCCATGAAGCGCTTTGTTTATTGTCCTTAGCTCGACACTGCAACTTCCTTGCTCATGTTAAGAGGTGCACACTCTCTTCCTTGCTCCAAGGGCCACCAAAATAGTGCTTCACCCTATGTCCATTAGCTGTGAAGGTTTGTTTTGAGGCTTCATCAAGTAATTCAACATAGCCATGAGGTGATACTTTGGTGATGGTGTATGGACCAGTCCATCTAGACCTCAGCTTCCCAGGGAAGATCTTCAATCTTGAATTGAATAACAACACCTTTTGGCCCAGTTCAAATGTTCTTTGAGAGATCCTCTTATCATGCCATCTCTTTGCTCTCTCTTTGTATATTTTGGCA
The DNA here is from genome assembly GCF_003086295.3 of Arachis hypogaea. Lineage (NCBI taxonomy): Eukaryota > Viridiplantae > Streptophyta > Magnoliopsida > Fabales > Fabaceae > Arachis > Arachis hypogaea. Next base: position 39,302,313 of record NC_092039.1, read on the forward strand.
TTGTCATATGCCTCCAACCTGAACTCCTCAAGTTCATTGAGTTGTAGCAACCTCTTCTCTCCTGCTGCTTGAGCATCTAAATTCAGAAGTTTGGTGGCCCAAAAGGCCTTATGTTCAAGCTCCACAGGGAGGTGGCATGCCTTTCCATACACCAGCTGAAATGGAGATTTTCCTATGGGTGTCTTGAAGGCTGTCCTATATGCCCAAAGTGCATCATCCAGCTTCCTAACCCAATCCTTTCTTGTTGTTCCCACAGTTTTCTCCAAGATCCTTTTTAGCTCTCTGTTGGCAAGTTCAGCTTGCCCATTGGTTTGAGGGTGATATGGTGTGGCCACTTTGTGAGTAACACCATATTTGTGGAGTAAAGAATTGAGTTGCTTGTTGCAAAAGTGGCTTCCCCCATCACTTATAAGTCCTTTGGGCACTCCAAATCTAGTGAAGATGTTCTTCTTGAGGAATTGCAAGACCACGTTGGTATCGCATGTGGTGGTGGCTATTGCTTCAACCCATTTGGAGACATACTCTACTGCTACCAAGATGTATTTGAATGTGTAAGATGGAGGAAAAGGTCCCATGAAATCTATTCCCCACAGATCAAAAAGTTCCACTTCCAAAATGAACTTCTGAGGCATCTCATTATTCTTTGACAAACCCCCTGTTCTTTGACATTCATTGCAATGGCTCACAAACTCTCTAGCATCCTTGAAGATTGAAGGCCAGTAGAAGCCACTTTGAAGGACCTTTGCAGCCGTTCTTTCAGCTCCAAAATGACCACCATAACTGGAGTTGTGACAATGCCATAGTATGTTCTTCATCTCATCCTCTAACACACATCTTCTTATCATTCCATCTGGGCATCTTTTGAACAAGAATGGTTCATCCCAAAAGAAGAACCTAGCCTCATGCAACAGCTTCTTAACTTGTTGTCTTGTGTACTCTTGTGGAATGATTCTTCCTGCCTTGTAGTTGGCCATGTCTGCAAACCAAGGGACATGTTGAATGTGCAAGAGGTGTTCATCTGGAAATTCTTCATTTATTGATGGAAGGTTGTCTTGGCATGCATCTTGTGGTACCCTTGATAAGTGATCAGCAACTTGATTTTCACTGCCCTTTCTATCTTTGATCTCAATGTCAAACTCTTGTAGGAGTAGCACCCATCTGATTAGCCTTGGTTTGGCATCCTGTTTTGACATAAGATACTTAATAGCAGCATGGTCAGTATACACTAAGACTTTAGATCCAATCAAATATTGTCTAAACTTATCAAAAGCATATACCACGGCTAGTAACTCTTTCTCTGTTGTGGTGTAGTTTCTTTGAGTTTCATTCAATACCTTACTTGCATAGTAGATAACATGAAGCTTCTTTTCCTTCCTCTGCCCCAACACAGCACCAATTGCAAGGTTACTTGCATCACACATGAGTTCAAAAGGTAGTCCCCAACTTGGGGGTGTGATGATTGGTGCTGTGGTGAGCTTAGCCTTTAGAGTTTCAAAAGCATGTTTGCATTCATCATCAAAGATAAAAGGATTGTCTACCACCAACAAATTGCTTAGTGGCTTTGCTATTTTTGAAAAATCTTTGATGAATCTCCTATAGAAACCAGCATGTCCTAAGAAACTTCTAACGGCTTTCACACTAGTTGGCAAAGGAAGTTTTTCTATAATTTCTACTTTTGCCTTGTCAACTTCTATACCCTTTCTTGAAATTTTGTGACCAAGAACAATGCCTTCGGGTACCATGAAATGGCATTTCTCCCAATTCAAAACTAAATTAGTTTCTTGGCACCTTTTCAAGACTAGAGTAAGATGATGCAAGCAAGTATTGAAGGAATCACCAAAAACAGAGAAATCATCCATAAAGACTTCAATAAATTTTTCTACCATGTCCGAGAAGATTGATAGCATGCATCTATGAAAGGTAGCTGGGGCATTACACAGTCCAAATGGCATTCTCCTATATGCAAAGACTCCAAAGGGGCAAGTAAAGGACGTCTTCTCTTGATCCATGGGGTCAACCACTATCTGATTATACCCAGAGTATCCATCAAGAAAATAGTAATAGGCATGGCCAGCCAACCTTTCAAGCATCTGGTCAATGAAAGGTAGAGGGAAGTGGTCCTTTCGTGTGGCATCATTCAGCCTCCTATAGTCTATGCACATCCTCCACCCTGTCACTGTTCGTGTTGGAATAAGCTCATTCTTCTCATTAACAATGACAGTCATCCCCCCTTTCTTAGGCACTACTTGTACTGGACTGACCCATGGGCTGTCAGATATAGGGTAGATGATCCCAGCCTTACACAACTTCAGGACTTCCTTTTGAACAACCTCCTTCATTGTGGGATTCAATCTTCTTTGAGGTTGTACCACTGGTTTGGAATTCTCCTCTAGAAGTATCTTGTGCATGCATACAGCAGGGCTTATGCCTTTCAAGTCATCAATGGTCCATCCCAACGCCTCTTTGTGAGCTTTCAACACCATAAGGAGCTTTTCTTCTTCCTCTGCATTCAATGTGGAATTGATGATCACTGGGAAGCTATCCTTCTCACCAAGAAATGCATATTTAAGATGAGGGGGTAGTGGTTTCAACTCTTGTTGTGGTGCCTCTTCTTTGGTAGCTTCACTTGGTTCCTCTGATGCTTCCAATTTGTTCTCTTCTTGTCCCTTGATGTTATGGACTTCCTCTTGTTTCATTTGATGGTTTATGTCAAGCACTTCTTCAACCAAAGAATCCACTACATCAATCCTCATGCAATTTTCTTTCTCAACAGGGTGTTGCATTGCTTTGAAGACATTTATGGTCATTTGCTCATCATGCACTCTGAAAATCATCTCTCCCTTTTCCACATCAATGATTGTTCTAGCTGTAGCCAAAAAGGGTCTACCAAGAATGACTGAATTGTTTCCCTCTTCATCCATGTCTAGGACCACAAAATCAGCTGGGAATATGAAGTTTCCCACCTTCACCAAGAGGTTCTCAACTACTCCATTTGGTATTTTGATGGATCTGTCAGCAAGTTGGAGTGACATCCTTGTGGGTTTAAGCTCTTCAATCATCATTTTCTTCATCATGGTAAGGGGCATTAAGTTAATGCTTGCTCCCAGATCACAAAGTGACTTGTCAACAGCCATGCTCCCAATCGTGCAAGGTATGAGAAAGCTGCCAGGGTCTTTGAGTTTTGGAGGTAACCCTTTTTGAATGATGGCACTGCACTCTTGATTGAGAATCACCGTTTCTTTTTCTTGCCAACTTCTCTTCTTGGTGATCAATTCCTTAAGAAACTTTGCATATAATGGCATCTGTTCCAGGGCTTCTGCCAATGGGATGTTGATTTCAAGTTTCTTGAAGATTTCTAAGAACCTTGGGAATTGTTGGTCCTTTGCTCCTTTGTGTATCCTGATTGGGTATGGAAGCTTGGGTACATAGGCTTTTACCCCTTCATTTTTGTTTTCTTGTTGTGGATTCACACTCCCATTGCTATCATGGTTGCTCCTTTGTCTGGATGGATTGCCTTGTGACTTGACAACTTCTTTGCCTTTGCTAGATGTTGAAGCCTTTTCTTCATCTTGCCCTTTCACATGTACTTCCACTGTGTCTTGCTCTTTGGTTGTTATTGCTTCTTTATTCGAACTTTCACCAACTACCTTGCCACTCCTTAACTGCAGAGCCTTACATTCTTCTCTTGGGTTAGGTATTGTGTCACTTGGAAGAACATTGGTTGGTCGCTCAGCTTGTTTGGCTAATTGTCCCACTTGTCTCTCAATATTCTTCATGATGACCTCATGTTCCTTGTGTCCCTTAGCTAAGGCTTGAGTGGTTTGAGCAAGTGCTTGCAAGGTTGCTTCAAGACTTGAGATTCTAGTTTCATGATGGTCAATTGGGGGTATGATGGGAGTTGATTGTTGTTGGAAGTTGTTGGGTGGATTAGTGTGGTAATTTTGTGAGTTGGATGATGGTGCAGAGAAGTTATTTTGGTGAGTTTGTGAGTTATGATGGGGTGGCTGATATGTGTTTTGTGTTTTTCTATATTGGTTAGTGTTGTTGGCATGGTGATTTTGGTTGTTTGGGTTACGGGTTTGATTGTGGTTGCTATTCTTTTGCCAATGGTTTTCACCCCACTTTAGATTGGGATGATTTTTCCAAGATGGGTTGTATGTATCACCATGAAATTCATCCTGAGAATTTGAAGTATTCTGCATGTACTGGACTTGTTCTTGTGGTTGTTCAACATTGGTCCCTTCACCTTGGTTCCATTCAAGCAATGGTTGGTTCGTTGTGTTCACTGCTGCAAGTTGCAAACCATCCATTCTCTTTGTTATCATCTCCATTTGTTGTTGGATTTGTTGGTGCATTAACTTATTTTGTGCCAAAATAGCATCAACATCTTCAAGCTCCATTACACCTTTCTTTGGGGTCGGATTATGCTGCCTCTCTGATGAGTAATAATATTGATTGTTTGCCACAATCTCAATGAGGTCTTGGGCCTCCTCGGCAGTTTTCATCATGTTGAGTGATCCTCCTGATGAGTAATCTAGTCCCTTCCTTGCTTCGAAGCTTAAGCCTTCATAGAAGTTTTGGAGCTTAACCCAATCACTAAACATGTCAGGGGGACATCTTCTCATTAGTGCTTTATACCTTTCCCAGGCTTCATACAATGACTCCCCTTCCATTTGCCTAAAAGTTTGAACCTCTGTCTTCAACTTGATGATCTTTTGAGGTGGGTAGAACTTTGCTAGAAATTTGCTCATCACTTCATTCCAATCATTGAGGCTTTCCTTGGGGAATGATTCTAGCCATTGAGTGGCTTTATCCCTCAAAGAAAATGGAAATAGCAACAACTTGTAGACATCTGGATGCACTCCATTTGTCTTCACTGTATTGCATATCCTCAGAAAAACAGAGAGATGTTGATTTGGGTCTTCAAGAGGTCCCCCTCCATAAGAGCAATTGTTCTGTACCAAAGTGATGAGCTGAGGTTTTAACTCAAAGTTATTGGCTTGAACATTTGGTGTAGCAATACTGCTTCCACAATGTCTTGGGTCAGGGATGGTATACGAGGATAAAACCCTTCTAGCTTGTCCACCATTATTGTTGACCCCTCCAGGAGGATTTTGCATCTCATCCTCCATGACTTGATCTTCTCCCTCTGATTCCTCTGACCCTTCTTCACCAACTATGAACTTTCCTCTTTCTGCTCTCCTTATCCTTCGGAGGGTTCTCTCGTCCTCAATATTACGTCTACTAGCTCCTGACATACACAAACAAAACCAAAATCACAAGTGAGACACTCTAGAACTAGAGTGAAATTGGGGTTAGTGAAACAAAGTATCAAACAGTTAGTGGGCTTAACAAAAACACAAAGAAAATGCTTAATCTAAACCACCTTTCACTTAATCATTGTCAATCTTTCCAATCCCCGGCAACGGCGCCAAAAACTTGATACGTAAAATTGAGATTTCACGTACAACCGGCAAGTATACCGGGTCGCATCAAGTAATAAAACTCACTAAGAGTGAGGTCGATCCCACGGAGATTGGTAGATTAAGCAACTTTAGTTAATGGTAAATTTAGTCAAGCAAACATGGTTTTGATTTCATGAGATTTGTGATTTTTGAACATAATTGCAAGAATTTAAATGGCAAAGAATTTAAAGAACTAGAAGAGAGAAATAAAATGAAAGTAAATAACGGAAACTTAAAATGCAAGAAACTTAAATGACATCAAAGATAAATTGCAAGGAATTAAAGATTGCAGAAATTTAAAGAACATAAGAGTAAATAGCAAGAAATAAAGGAACAAAATGTAGATGACAAGAATAATAAATTGACAAAATGTAGAAGGAAATTGGGTTATGGGTAGTCAAATAACTAGAAGTAAAAGAAATAAGAATTAATGATAGAGAGAGTCATTAGGGATCAGAGATGCAAGTTTTCATGAATTGATGTTAGTCAAATCCTTCTCAATCATGGGTATAGATCCATGGCAAGTGGGTGATTGAATCCCAATCTCTTGGTGATTCAATTTCTCTCAACATAACCAATTGCCACTCTCGTGATCTAATTGTTCATGAGAAGAGTTGAAGCTCAATTTTAATCCAGCCACACAATTCCCAAAATCTCAACCATGGAAAGTTACATCTCACATACTAACCAAGGTATATTGATTGAGGGAATCATGAAAGGATGAACTCTAAATTGAATTATGTGGCTCATTCCTCAAATTCACCACATAATTCTCATAAATTAACCCCTCTCTCGATGGTGGTTGAATCTTTGAAGAACAAGAGTTTCCTCTTTGGATCCACCACATGAATTGAGGAGGAAAAGAGGAGTTCATCAATCCATTGTAACAAGCAGAGCTCTTCCCCTAATGAAAGTGGGGTTTAGTGAATCATAGCTCCAATTTCAACCATAATTGCCATAAACAAAAATTAAACTAAGTGTAAAGGAAGAAGAAGAAGAATAATGAAATGCTTAAAGCTTGAAAATGAAGAAGAAAAGTTCCAATAGAAAAACCAAAAATGAGCTTTCCGGGTATCCTCCCGGAAGTGCTAAAGAGTTAAAAGTGCTAAAAGTATGAAAAAGTTCTAAGTGTCAAAAAGTGTGTAAAAAGTCTCCCACAAGTACACCAATCTCTTCTATTTATACTACTCCCAAAACTTCTTCAGAGATCTTCAATTTGGGTTAGCAATGTGGGCTTTCTCATTGTTGCATTCTTGGTTTAATTGAAGAAGTTGTTGGCCTTTGTGATGAATAGGGGAAGCAGAGCAAGTTGGCAACCATTCTGGCCCATTGAGGGGCGTTATTGGCAATAACTCCAGGCTTAATGCACGTTGGCAACGTGCATGACATTTTCCTGGAAGTGAAGTATGAGACTTGGGCGTTGCTAGCCCAAGTTGTTGCTAACAACTTGCTTTTCCTCTTCTTGGCTCTACTTTCATGCTAAATGTAGCCCAGAATTTGAGTGTCAACCTTCTGCCTCAATATGGACTATTATACATCATTGGAAAGCTCTTGATGTCTATTTTTCAATGCCACTGGAATCACCTCATTTGGACTTTCCTAGCTCAAGTTATGCTTCCTCAAAGAAGGTAAGGTCAAGCTGCCAAGTTGTTGCCAAAAACGCACCTTCACTCCCAAGTTAGCAATGTGCTCGTGCCTAGCCTCCCAAGGCAGGGGCTTGGGGCTGGCGTTGTTGCAAAACACGCCCCCTTTCTAGCACGTTGGCAACGTGCTCGTGCCCCCCTCCAGGGCTCATCTCTAGCCTTCTTGAATTTCACTTCATGTTCTTGTTTTTAGGGCCTAAAGATGACTCTGGTTTGGCTTCAATTTTGTGCTCCACCACAGACTCTCATATATGGTTGGAAAGCTCTGAATGTTAGCTTTCCAACGCAACTGGAGGCACTCAATTTGGATCTCTGTAGCTCAAGATATCTTCCATTGAAGATGACATGGTCAGGCTGTCTTGTTGGAGTTGTTGTGGATAACGCCCCTATATTCCAAGTTAGCAACGTGCATCACAATTTTCCTGGCGTTGTTGATGAACACTCCTTCTCTTCAGCACGTTGGCAACGTGCTCGAGCCTTTCTCAAGGCTCCATGTTTGCTTCCTGGCGTTGGCAACGTGCATGGCAAGGCTTGTGGGCGTTGGCAACGTGCATGGCAAGGCTTGTGGGCGTTGGCAACGTGCATGGCAAGGCTTGTGGGCGTTGGCAACTTGGTTGGTGCCAAGACTTGGTGCCTAGCCAAGCTACCATTCCTGGCGTTGTTGCCAAACACGCCAATGCTTCCTAGCTCAACAACGTGCTCGAGCCCCCCCTTTTGGTGCCAAAATTGCTTGCTACGTTGCCAAGGAACACGCCTTCATAACTTGGAGTTAGCAACGTGCATCTCATTTTTCTGGGCCAAGTTTGCTTGTGTGGCGTTGCCTAGGGACACACCTATGGTTCCTGGCGTTGGCAATGCCCTCGAGCTCCTCTTCAAGGCTCCATTTGTTGCTTGGCGTTGCCTTGAATAACGCCTATGGTTCCTGGCGTTGGCAACGCCAGCTTCTCTTCCTCCAGGGCCAAGCTTGCTTGTGTGTGGCGTTGGCAACGCCCTTCTAGAGTTGGCAACGCCCAGATTTGCTTCTCCAGGGCTGCCTGGCGTTGCCTTCAACAACGCACCACATTCCTCAAGTTGGCAACGCCAACTTTGCTTCCAAGGCATCCTGGCGTTGCCTCCAACAACGCACCACATTTCTCAAGTTGGCAACGCCAACTTTGCTTCTTGGTTGCCTGGCGTTATCATGAACAACGCCCACTATCTCCAAGTTGGCAACGCCAACTTCTTCTTTCCCAGCTTGCATCATTCTTGCTTCCATGCTTTCTTATTTCATCACCTATCATCAACAAGGGAAATAGCTTCAAAGTCTTACCAATTCATGCAATAAATTTCATGAGATTCATTCATACTCAATCATATATGCATTCCTTAAATCATTTGCATGAATTTGGCTAGAATCAACATGTTCCTTGGTGTTCTCATGCATGAAGATAAAACTCATAAAAGGACTTGTTTATTTAGAGAAAATGAGTGAGATTAAGCTAAAACCAACTAAACTAACTAGCTAATATAACAAATATGCAATTGCATCAGTGGTGTCCAGAGCTCTTAAGCACACTCTTTAGCTTTGGATCACGACTTTAACCACTCAGTCTCAAGCTTTTCACCTGGACCTTCATGACACAAGCACATGGTTAGGGACAGCTTGATTTAGCCGCTTAGGCCTGGATTTTAATTTCCTTGGGCCCTCCTATCCATTAATGCTCAAAGCCTTGGATCCTTGCTTTAAAATTTTCGCCACATTTTTTTTTTGCTGCTTTTTCTTGCTTCAAGAATCAATTTCATGATGTTTTTCAGATCATCAATAACATTTCTCTTTGTTCATCATTCTTTCAAGCACCAACAATTTTAACACTCATAAACAACAAGATCAAAAGACATATGCACTGTTCATTCATCCATTCAGAAAACAAAAATTATTGCCACCACATCAATATAATTAAATTAAATTCACTAATAATTTCGAAAATTATGTACTTCTTGTTCTTTTGAATTAAAACATTTTTCTTTTAAGAGAGGTGAAGGACTAATGGATTTTATTCATAGCTTTAAGACATGGTTTACACACTAATGATCATGAAGTAGAGACACAAAAACATAGATAAACATAACACTTAAAAACCGAAAACAGAAAGAAAATAAAGAACAAGGAATGAATCCACCTCTAGTGGCGTCTTCTTCTTGAAGGACCAATGATGTTCTTCAACTCTTCTATGTCCCTTCCTTGCCTTTGTTGCTCCTCCCTCATAGCTCTTTGATCTTCTCTTATTTCTTGAAGAGTGAGGGCATGTTCATGATGTTCCACCCTTAATTGTTCCACATTATGGCTTAAATCTTCCAAGGAGGTGCTAAGTTGCTCCCAATAGTTGTTGGGAGGAAAGTGCATTCCATGAGGCATTTGTTGATGATGAACTTCCTCATGTTCTTCTTGGGGGCCGTGAGGGATTTCCCTTGTTTGCTCCATCCTTTTCTTGGTGATGGGCTTGTCTTCTTCAATGGAGACATCTCCATCTATGATAACTCCGGCTGAATAACATAGATGGCATATGAGATGGGGGAAGGCTAGCCGTGCCATGTATGAAGGCTTGTCAGCTATTTTGTAGAGTTCATTGGCTATGACTTCATGAACCTCTACTTCCTCTCCAATCATGATGCTATGGATCATGATGGCCCGATCCACAGTAACTTCAGATCGGTTGCTTGTAGGGATGATGGATCTTTGGATGAATTCCAACCATCCTCTACCTACAGGCTTGAGGTCCAGTCTTCTTAGTTGGACCGGTTTGCCTTTGGAGTCTACTCTCCATTGGGCGCCTTCCACACAAATGTCCATTAGGACTTGGTCCAACCTTTGATTGAAGTTGACCCTTCTTGTGTAGGGGCGTTCATCACCTTGCATCATGGGTAGATGAAACGCCAACCTCACATTTTCCGGACTGAAATCTAAGTATTTCCCCCGAACCATTGTGAGATAGTTCTTTGGATTCGGGTTCATACTTTGATCATGGTTCCTGGTGATCCATGCATTAGCATAGAACTCTTGAACCATCAATATTCCGACTTGTTGCATGGGGTTGGTTATGACTTCCCACCCTCTTCTTTGGATCTCATGTCGGATTTCCGGATACTCATTCTTTTTGAGCTTGAAGGGGACCTCAGGGATCACCCTCTTCTTTGCCACAACATCGTAGAAGTGGTCTTGGTGGCTTTTGGAGATGAATCTCTCCTTCTCCCATGACTCAGAAGTGGAAGCTTTTGCCTTCCCTTTTCCTTTTCTTGAGGAAACTCCGGTCTTGGGTGCCATTGATGGTGAATGAAAAATAAAAAGCTTAGGATTTTTACCACACCAAACTTAAAAGTTGCTCGTCCTCGAGCAAAAAAGAAAAGAAGAGTAGAAGAAGAAGAAGAGAATTTGGTGGAGAAGGAGAAGAGGGGGTTCGGCTATATGAGAGAAGAAGGGGTTTGTGTTGTGTGAAAATGAAGAAGAAAGGAGAGGTATTTATAGGGAGGGGGGGAGGGTAGGTTTCGGCCATTTTGGGTGGGAATGGGGGGAAATTGAATTTGAATGTAGTGGAGGTAGGTGGGGTTTATGGGGAAGAGTGGGTTGATGTGAATGGTGAATGGGGTGATTGGGAAGAGGAATTGAGGTGATTGATGAAGAATATTGGGAATTGTGACATGGGGTATTCAAATCACAAAAATAGGATTAAGAGGGAAGGTGAGAATAGGGTAGGTGGGGATCCTGTGGGGTCCACAGATCCTGAGGTGGGGATCCTGTGGGGTCCACAGATCCTGTGGTGAAAAGAAATACCATTCCTTCACCCTATAGGCGTGTAAATTGCCTTCATGCACCATTCTGGCGTTCAAACGCCCATTGGTGCATGTTCTGAGCGTTAAACGCCCATGTGATGCTTGTTTCTGGCGTTGAACGCCAGTTTCAAGCTTGTTTTTGGCGTTCAGCGCCAGATTGTTCTCTGTGTGCGCATCCTGGCGTTAAACGCCAGGATGTTGCTTGTTTTGGGCGTTCAGCGCCAGAAAGATGCTCTGTTCCGGCGTTGAATGCCAGCCAGATGCATCTTCTGGGCGTTGAACGCCGGCCCGTGCGTCCTCCAGGGTGAAAATTTTTTTCTTCTGTTTTTGACTCTGTTTTTAATTTTTTTGATTTTTTTCGTGACTCCTCATGATCATGTACCTAATTAAACACAAAAATAACAAAGAAACAAAATAAAATAAAATTAAATAAATAAAATTGGGTTGCCTCCCAACAAGCGCTTCTTTAGTGTCAGTAGCTTGACAGTGACTCTCATGGAGCCACAAGATGATCAGGTCAATTTAGTGTGTTGTCTCCACACCAAACTTAGAGTTTGGATATGGAGTTTGAACACCAAACTTAGAGTTTGGTTGTGGCCTCACAACACCAAACTTAGAGTTTGACTGTGTGGGCTCTTCTTGACCTTGAACTGAGAGAAGCTCTTCATGCTTACTCTCTTTTGTCACAGAGGGATTGCCATGTGCTTGAAACACAAGATATTCTCCATTCAATTGAAGGACTAACTCTCCTCTATTCACATCTATCACAGCTCCTGCTGTGGCTAGGAAAGGTCTTCCTAGGATGATGCATTCATCGTCTTCCTTCCTAGTATCTAGGATTATGAAATCAGTAGGGATGTAAAGGCCTTCAACCTTTACTAGCACGTCCTCTATTATCCCATGAGCTTCTCTCATGGATTTGTCTGCCAATTGTAATGAAAACAAGGCAGGTTGTACCTCAATGATCCCCAACTTCTCCATTACAGAGAGTGGCATAAGATTTATCCCTGACCCAAGATCACATAGAGCTTTTTCAAAGCTCATGGTGCCAATGGTGCAAGGTATTAAGAACTTGCCAGGATCTTGTTTCTTTTGAGGTAGAGTTTCTTGAATCCAATTATCCAGTTCACTAATGAGCAAGGGAGGTTCACTTTCCCAAGTCTCATTACCAAATAGCTTGGCATTCAGCTTCATGATAGCTCCTAAATATTGAGCAACTTGCTCTCCAGTTACATCTTCATCCTCTTCAGAGGATGAATAATAGTCAGAGCTCATGAATGGCAGAAGGAGATTTAATGGAATCTCTATGGTCTCTAGGGGAGCCTCTGATTCCTCAGGATCCTTAATAGGACTCTCCTTCCTGCCTGAGGGACGTCCCAGGGGGTCTTCCTCACTGGGATTTTCGTCCTCCTCCTCCTTTGTGCATTCGGCCATGTTGACTAAGTCTATGGCTTTGCACTCTCCTTTTGGATTCTCTTCTGTATTACTTGGGAGAATACTAGGAGGAGTTTCAATGACTTTCTTGCTCAGCTGGCCCACTTGTGCCTCCAAATTTCTAATGGAGGATCTGGTTTCATTCATGAAACTGAAAGTGGCTTTTGACAGATCAGAGACTATATTAGCTAAATTAGAATTATTTTGTTCAGAGTTCTCTGTCTGTTGCTGAGAAGATGATGGATATGGCTTACTATTATTCAGCCTATTGCGTCCACCATTATTAAAGCCTTGTTGAGGCTTTTGTTGATCCTTCCAGGAGAAATTTGGGTGATTTCTCCATGATGGGTTATAGGTGTTTCCATAAGGTTCACCCATGTAATTAACCTCTGCCATGGCAGGGTTCTCAGGATCATAAGCTTCTTCAGAAGCTGCCTCTCTATTACTGTTGGATGCATGTTGCAATCCATTCAGATTTTGAGAGATTATGTTGACCTGTTGAGTCAACATTTTGTTCTGAGCCAATATGGCATTCAGAGCATCAATTTCAAGAACTCCTTTCTTCTGAGGTACTCCATTATTCACGGAATTCCTATCAGAGGTGTACATGAACTGGTTGTTTGCAACCATGTCAATGAGTTCTTGGGCCTCTTCAGGCGTTTTCTTCAGGTGAATAGATCCACCTACAGAATGGTCCAATGACATTTTCGAAAATTCAGAGAGACCATAATAGAATATATCTAATAGTGTCCATTCTGAAAACATGTCAGATGGACATCTCTTGGTCAGCTGCTTATATCTTTCCCAAGCTTCATAGAGAGATTCACCATCTTTTTGTTTGAAGGTTTGAACATCCACTCTCAGCTTGCTCAGCTTTTGAGGAGGAAAGAATTTATCTAAGAAAGCAGTGACCAGCTTATCCCAGGAGACCAGACTATCCTTAGGTTGTGAATCCAACCATATTCTAGCTCTGTCTCTTACAGCAAAAGGGAAAAGCATGAGTCTGTAGACTTCAGGATTAACTCCATTCGTCTTTACAGTATCACAGACTTGCAAGAATTCAGTTAAAAACTGATAAGGATCTTCAGATGGAAGTCCATAAAACTTGCAGTTTTGTTGCATTAAAGCAACTAGTTGAGGCTTAAGCTCAAAGTTATTGGCTCCAATGGCAGGAATGGAGATGCTTCTTCCATCAAACTTGGATGTTGGCTTTGTGAAGTCACCAAGCATTCTCCTTGCATTATTATCATTATTATTTGCGTCTGCCATGTCCTTCTCCTGTTCGAAAATTTCTGAAAGGTTATTTCTGGATTGTTGTAATTTAGCTTCTCTTAATTTTCTCTTCAGAGTCCTTTCAGGTTCTGGATCAACTTCAACAAGAGTGCCTTTTTCCCTGTTCCTGCTCATATGAAAGAGAAGAAACAAGAAAAGAAAGAGGAATTCTCTATGTCACAGTATAGAGATTCCTTTATGTTAGTAGAAGAAGAAAGGGGTAGAAGAATGAAGAAGGAGGTTCGGATTTTAGATAAAGAGAGGTGAAGAGAAGTGTTAGTAATTAAATAATTAAATAGAAGAAGAAAAGAGGAGGGAGATTTCGAAAATAATTTTAAAAAGAAGTTAGTGATTTTCGAAAATTAAAGATGAATTAAAAATTAATCATGAAATAATTAATTAATTAAAAAGAATTTTTGAAAAAGGGAGAGATATTTTCGAAAATTAGAGAGGGAGAAGTAGTTAGATGGTTTTGAAAAAGATAAGAAATAAACAAAAAGTTAGTTAGTTGATTGAAAAAGATTTGAAATCAAAATTGAAAAAGATAAGAAGATAAGAAGTTAGATAAGATATTTTGAAATCAAATTTTGAAAAAGATAAGATAAAAGAAAAAAAGATATATTTGAAAAAGATATTTTGAAAAAGATTTAATTTTAAAAAAATTTGAAATTATTTACTTCACTAACAAGAAACTACAAGATAAGATTCTAGAACTTAAAGATTGAACCTTTCTTAACAAGAAAGTAACAAACTTCAAATTTTTGAACCAATCACATTAATTGTTAGCTAATTTTCGAAAATATGATATAAAGATAAGAAAAAGATTTTGAAAATATTTTTGAAAAAGATTTTGAAATTTTCGAAAATTATAAAAAAATGAAAAAGATAAGATTTTTGAAAAAGATTTTGAAAAGATAAGATTTTTAAAATTGAAATTTTGATTTGACTTGTAAGAAACAACTAATTTTGAAAATTTTTGACCAAGTCAACCCAAAATTTCAAAAATTATGAGAAAAATAAGGAAAAGATATTTTTGATTTTTAAATTTTTAAAGAAAAACACAAAAATGACCCAAAACATGAAAATTTTGGATCAAGACACAAGATGCATGCAAGAATGCTATGAATGTCAAGATGAACACCAAGAACACTTTGAAGATCATGATGAACATCAAGAATATGATTTTGAAAAATTTTTGATGCAAAGAAAACATGCAAGACACCAAACTTAGAAAATTTTTAATGCATGGAAAATATGAATGCAAAGATGCATATGAAAAACAACAAACAACACAAAACAAAAATCATCAAGATCAAACAAGAGGACTTGTCAAGAACAACTTGAAGATCATGAAGAACACTATGAATGCATGATATTTTCGAAAAAATGCAAGAAAAATTTTAAAAGCATGCAATTGACACCAAACTTAAAAATTGACTCAAGACTCAAACAAGAAACACAAAATATTTTTGATTTTTATGATTTTCTAATTTTTTTTTGTATTTTTATTATTTTTTTTCGAAAATAAGTTTAGAAAAACGAAAAATAAAAGAAAAATTTTTGAAAAAGATTTTTGAAAAGAAAATTACCTAATCTGAGCAACAAGATGAACCGTCAGTTGTCCATGCTCGAACAATCCCCGGCAACGGCGCCAAAAACTTGGTGGACGAAATTGTGATCACTTGTTCTTTGTTTATAAAGGATGTTTATCTTAGGGCACTGTTTATTTTCTTCACAATCTCGTTCAACTAACCAGCAAGTGTACTGGGTCGTCCAAGTAATAAACCTTACGTGAGTAAGGGTCGAATCCACAGAGATTGTTAGTATGAAGCAAGCTATGGTCACCTTGCAAATCTCAGTTAGGAGATTTAAAATAGTTTATGGGTTTTCGAAAATAGAAATAATGAAAGGGATAAAGATACTTATGCAGGTTCATTGGTAGGAATTTCAGATAAGCGGATGGAGATGCTGTAGAGCTCTTGGACGCCTGCTCTCCTACTGCTTCTACTCAGTCCTTCTTACTCCTTTCCATGGCAAGCTTTGTATAGGGGTTCACCATCAACTGTGGCTACTTTCATTCCTCTCGGGGAAATATCCTGTGCGGCTGTCACTCGCACAGCTAACCAGTCTGGAGGCATCACCCATGGCTGATGGCTACATCCCATCCTCGCAGTGAAAACTAATGCTCACGCACTCTGTCACAGTACGGCTAATCACCGGTTGGTTCCCCTCCTACTGGAATAGAATCCCTCTTTTGCGTCTATCACTAACGCCCAGCAGGTTAAAGTTTGAAGCACGTCACAGTCATTCATTACCGGAATCCTACTCGGAAACCACAGACAAGGTTAGACTTTCCAGATTCCCAGGATCCTACTCGGAATACCACAGACAAGGTGAGACTTTCCGGATCCTCATAAATGCCGCCATCTATCTAGCTTATACCACGAAGATTCTGTTGGAGAATCTAAGAGATACCATTCAATCTCTGTTCATGTAGAACGAAGTGGTTGTCAATCACGCGTTCATAAGTGAGAATGATAATGAGGGTTATTACTCATAACATTCATCATGTTCTTGGGTACGAATGAATATCTTGGAATAAGAATAGAAGAGATTTGAATAAAAGAAGATAGAATTTCATTAATACTTGAGGTACAGCAGAGCTCCACACCCTTAATCTAGGTGTGCAGAAACTCCACCGTTGAAAATACATAAGCAAAGGTTCAGGCATGGCCGAATGGCCAGCCCCCCTAAACGTGATCACAGATTCAAAATTACAATCCAGGATGTCTAATACAATAGATAAATGTCCTATATATACTAGACTAGCTACTAGGGTTTACATGAGTAAGTAATTGATGCATAAATCCACTTCCGGGGCCCACTTGGTGTTGCTTGGGCTGAGCTTGATCATTCACGAGCTAAGGCATTTCTTGGCGTCAAACTTCAGGTTATGACGTGTTTTGGGCGTTCAACTCCGGATCATGACGTTTTTCTGGCGTTTAACTCCAGACAGCAGCGTGTACTTGGCGTTTCAACGCCAAGTTACGTCGTCATTCTTCGAATAAAGTATGGACTATTATATATTGCTGGAAAGCCCTGGATGGCTACTTTCCAACGCCGTTGAGAGCGCGCCAATTGGAGTTCTGTAGCTCCAGAAAATCCATTTCGAGTGCAGGAGGTCAGATTCCAACAGCATCAGCAGTCCTTTTGTCAGCCTTCTTCAGAGTTTTGCTCAAATCCCTCAATTTCAGTCAGAATTTACCTGAAATCACAGAAAAACATACAAACTCATAGTAAAGTCCAGAAATGTGAATTTAACATAAAAACTAATGAAAACATCCCTAAAAGTAGCTTAAACTTACTAAAAACTATATAAAAACAATGCCAAAAAGCGTATAAATTATCCGCTCATCACAACACCAAACTTAAATTGTTGCTTGTCCCCAAGCAACTGAAAATCAAATAGGATAAAAAGAAGAGAATATACTATAAAGTCCAAAATATCAATGAATATTAATTTAATTAGATGAGCGGGACTTGTAGCTTTTTGCTTCTGAATA